>NW_019384922.1:367612-410158 GCF_000671375.1 Centruroides sculpturatus | reverse complement strand
AATTTGCTTTTACTTGAAACAATGTATTTAAAGCAATCATGTCAATCAATAACTACACCAATTAATAAATTCTTTGATAAATAGATGGCTGATTAGCTGAAGCGCGCTTGCCAATCTGAAAGACCCATTTCAAGTCCCAGTATAATTTTTCTGCTTCAACTGCAGTCCAGCCCGGAAATATCAGTCTATCCTGATTCACTCAAACCGCAGATATTCCATTTATTCGCAAAGCAAAAAGACTGGAAGATTTTTTTTCTCTAGTCAGATATCAGTTAATATGATTTCATCAATTAAAAAGTAAAATTCCAGAGCATAAAAAATCAAATTAAAAATTAAGAAACAAAATTATATAGATTACATAAATGTGGATAACTGGAATGTTCCACAATGATCTGGGATGTTCCCGNCAAATTCTGAAGCGAATTTTTTAAAATTGTCTTTAAAATTTCTAATTTTACAAACATTTTTATGTTTGTATAATTGTAAAAAAGCAATATTTTGAAATTATAGGAAATATCTCTGTATTTTTTTTTTACTTTGATATATCTAAATAATTCTTCAAATATGAAGTAAAATCAAATAGAAGACATGCAAGATTTAGTAGAAATTACTGAATTTGTAACTCGAGAAATTACAGTACTTATAAATATTAATAAATCATAATATTTACTCTCAAGCATTATTATTTACAGAAAAAATATGTAATATATTGTAGAAAGGTGTATTTTTCTTTCCAAGGCAGGAACCACAAACAGTACTTGCCGAAGTACTTTATTCTCTATGGTGTGGTACCATAGAGCCTTATAAAATGCATTTAGAACATTCTTAGCTCCTCATCAGCCGAAATAAGTGCCACTTTGCAACTGAGGGACTAAGAAGGTCCGAAATACATTTTGTAAGGAATTGTTCTATAAATAAATAAAGTACTTCGTCAAACAATCACTTTGTGATTCATCTGTTGAGGAAAAAATACACCTTTATACAATATAAATTACCAGCATTTTTCAAGAGTTTTATAATATAAGACATTGTTAAATTAATTTATTTCTAAATTAAAAAAGTATGAATAAAAAATAATTGATGAAATTCAGTTCCGAAAGACTGACCTATTTAAATATTTTAATTAAATTTTTATTTACTAAATAATCGGTACAATAAAGATATTAAATTCCACATAAAATGAAGTTACTTTATTCAATTATAAGATGTAATAAATCTTTGGAGGAAATGAAGATAAAATTATATTAATTTACGACAAAATTAATTTAAGAATTTTTCTTATTTTTCTTACTGAATTGTTAGAATTTTGAAATATTCATTCAAAGACGGCCTTTGTTTCATATTTCTGAATAGAAAATTTTATTTTTTTAACCAAATATAACAATAAAATTAACTTAAAAACCCGAAATTTATAACACAAGTTTAACTTTATATATAAATTTTTTTATGCTTCGAATTTATAAAACATACAATAAATTAATACTAAAGTTATGTCTAGTTTCTATAAAGCTGAATAATAAAGGATGACTTTATATTTATTAAATTTACTTAAAATTTTATAGTAAAGTAGTAATAATATTTGTTTGGAAAATTAAATTTAATTATTCTATGATGCACTTTAATTATTATAAATTTATAATGTAAACAAAAATTAATATACAGTAATTATAATTCAAATAAACAATTTGATATAAATATATTTAATGTAAGACGTTATATAATTTAATTAAATTTACATAAACTCCAGCTTAATATTAAAATATATATTCTTATAAATTTTAAAAGCAATATAAGTAAAATTTAAAAGAAATACAGTTTTATTTTATGCGAATATTAGAATATGGTTTCAATTTAAATTTCTAGAAACAGAAAAACAATGAAATGATTGATATAAATATAAACAGAATTTATTTCAGATTTTATGTGTTGTATATATCGGTATTTTAGTTGATATTTACTTCAAAAATCGATATATTTTTTTTGTTAAGAGTTTGCAAATTTAAAAATAATGATTGATTTTAGCTCTTAAAATACTGCTGAATTACTAAAATTTATCTTATTACCAATTTCTTAGTAAAAATTACATAAATGAATAAACGGATCTATGATTTCATTCATATTAATGCGAAGATCTAATTTAAAAAATAATAAAAACTGAAATAATAATTGTATTTGTTCGGATAAAGGGAATAAGTTGGCAAATAAATTAATATTAAAAAAAAACTGCATTCAAAGCAAAATGAATACAATAAATTCTAAGAGAATTAATGCATGGATGCAAGAAGGAGTGGGTAAATCAAGTAGTTATCCTCTTGGCAATAAGTTAATTCCCTAGAACCAAATAACGGATCCAAAAAATTTTTCTCTTGAAAAAAATTCTAACAGTGTTCGAAACTTACAATTTTCTTTTCATTAATTTCTCAACATTTAAACACGTTTTGTTGTAATATTAATTTTAAATAGTCTGTACATACTTTATTTTTTAAATAAGTAAAATTTTCAATTTATTCTCTTTTTAATTATCAAATTTTTAATATATTTTTAAAGAAAAATTAGTTTTACTCATTGAAAATTTCTAAAGTCCTACCGAAACACTTTATAATTTTGTATGCTTAATAAATGACATTCTATGTTTTAGTAATACTTAATATATATATATTTTTTAATTTTAGATTTTTATTTATTAACAGAAAAATGTAAAAAACTTTATTGTATTTATTGAACTTCTCTAACATATTCAATACTTTGTTACGAATAAGAATTTTATTTTCTAACCTTATTTTATTTATTTAGAATTTTACTTTTTATATAATTATTTTTTATGGAATAAATTTTGCAGTAATACTATTTACAACAGGCATTATTCATAAGCACATAACAGTATTGACTTTTAAAATATTTAACAGATTTAATTTTGACTTTAATAATTATAACATAATTAATAAATTTAATGAAATCGATTCATAACGTAATTTAACCGGATTTTCATTATATCATGGCTTTTAGTTTCGAAGACCGATTGTTTATCTTTAACAAAATTAATCGTTGCTTTCTCGGAATCATTGATTTTGGACTATGTCAAAATTATTAAATAATGTTTAAAATACATTTTTATTAAAATTCTCTAATTTATATTTGTACTTATAACCATAATAAATTAAAATCTGTAAGCATTTTTATTTATTACATTATTAAAAGTATTAAGATAATAAATTTAATTAGGATTTTTTAAAATAAAATTATAAATTTTATAAAATTCTTCTTAGAATTATAAAAATCCAGCAATTAATTGCGTAAATTTTCCGGCATGAGTTAAAACTATGTGTGGCGCTATTTTTTACGAGATTTTTATTTTAAATTTTTTTATATTATTAATTATTATACAATGACATAAAGCTTAATTTTGAGGGTTGAGATAAGTTTTATTTTTAAAAAACTGTAAGTGCTAATAACGAGTAAAATCAAGTCTGTCTTCACTCTGACAAATGACTCCATCCTCGATCTTAAACACCAAAATTTAATAGCATCAATCCCCTAATACACAGGAGTTATTAAGCTACAAATTGGGTAAACAAAATCGTGCCCCCATACACATTAACATCTGTTGTACTGTACAGTACATGCAGAGATCCCCAACTTTTTTCATTTCTCGACGTTTCAAGGTATCCTCTGAGTCTAAAAATGTAAAAGTATTGGGAGAATTATTTTTTGTCCGAGTGCCATAATTCCCTTTATTATATATAACTGTCGGAAAGTAAAAATTAACTATAACTATATCATTATTAATCTTAAAAACAATGTTATTAATTTAAATTTCTTTACAGATTATCAACTAATGAAGTTCAGAAATAAAAGCATTTGTTTACTTACCTGCCTATTTACTAAGACATACTAAATAAATCATGATCATTCAAGCTGAAGATGAAAAATACAATTTTACATCGGGTCATATTTTACTTTTTAAAAATAACAATAACTTTACTACGATAGTTATATCAATAATACTAGGTTTGTTGATTCTGGCAACAATCATTGGCAATATCTTTGTCATCAGTGCTGTTTTAATAGATAAAAATCTTCGAACTGTGAGAAATTATTTAGTTTTATCATTGGCAATAGCCGATTTGATGGTTGCTTGTCTCGTAATGCCCCTTAGTGCTGTTAATGAAGTGAATCAAGAATGGACGTTAGGACCGGCGTTATGTGATATTTGGACATTTTGCGATGTTTTATGCTGTACCGCTTCTATTCTTCACTTATTATCCATTGCTGTAGACCGATATTGGTCAGTAACAAATATGGATTATGCAAGACAAAGAAATGCTTGCCAAATTTATTTGATGATTTTATTTGTGTGGATTACAGCCATTGTGATATCGGTAGCTCCAGTTTTTGGTTGGAAGGATCCAGATTTTAAAAAGCGTCTGGAAGAAGATAAAAAATGTTTAGTAAGCCAAGATTTAGCTTATCAAATTTTTGCCACCTTTTCCAGCTTCTTCGTTCCATTGATAATTATCTTAATATTGTATTGGAGAATTTATCAAGTAGCCCGAAATAGAATTCGCAGAAACCCACGTAACAAAGCCATGTTTCTGATTAAACTTCAGAGCAACAAACAAATAACAGAGTGCGAAATCAATAATAAATTTGGTAAACTTTTAATATTAGCTAAAAGAGAAAATAAAAAATGTAAAGAGACTTCAGATTTTAAACGTGAAAAAAAAGCTGCAAAAACTCTTGCGATTATAACAGGTGTATTTGTAATTTGTTGGTTCCCATTTTTCGTCATGGCTCTCGTCATGCCTATTTGTAGATCATGTCAACCAAATGATTACATTTTCAGTTTCCTTCTATGGCTGGGTTATGCTAACAGCATGCTAAATCCTATCATTTATACAATATTCAGTCCAGATTTCAGACAAGCTTTTAAAAGGTTATTTAGATTAACCTAAAAATATTTTCTAAAAGAAACAAAAATAAAATTTTTCATAGACTATATATTTCAATATACAGTATACTTTTCTTCGTAACAAAAATAAGACTTTTAGGAAAAATAATATCAATATTAATAACTTTTATTTATATGTTAATGTCTACATTTTAGTGCATTATTTTAAGTAAATTCTAGATTATATTAATTGTTAATAAAATATTTAATGATTTGTGTTATGGTTTTAAACTTGACAAAATAAAACTTATATCAGCGAGAAAAAGTGTATATCTAATTTTATTTAACACAGTTGACATTTACAAGTATCAGAAAGAAAAAATCAACGACGGATGACTGAGACGGTTAAGGTTTTAAACCCATCATTCTGGGGTTCCGAGATCGAATCAGTGTGGGCAAAAATTTCGAAGAATTTTTTATTATGTCGGGCCCATTTCCCACTATCCGGCGGAAGAGAGAAAAATTGTCGCAAAATAAGTATCTTACATTAAAATTTAAATAAAACGCAAGTTCAGTAGAAAAATAAATTATAATTTTATTTTATAAACTAGCTGATAAGCCCAGCGTTGCTCGGGAAAAAAGTAACGATAGCGAAGATTAAGGTTATTACAGTACATTATAGTCAATCTTACCCGTTTTCTCAAAATGCAAGAATTAGGTTGCCCTGCTTCCAGACTAATTAGAAAATTTTTAGATGGATCTAAAAATATGTTCGATTTCTCACAAAAAACCGCATCTGCACCTGTAAATCTTGCACGTCGCTTTCTCTTAACACTTCAATTGTTACTTAACCACTTCCATTGTTAACATTTCCCCCGAGGGAGGAATTTCGAAAAATCCCTTCTTAGTGTACATTCTCGTGATGTACCCTATTAAAACGTAATCAAAAACGCAAAAAACCGCATCTAAAATAGTATAATAGAAGCCGAGTTCTTCATGGGAAGTCTTAATCCTGTCCCTCTCTCTCGCGGGGAAAATTTCGAAAAATCCCTTCTTACTGTACAGTACGTTCTCATGACGCACCCTAACTGTGTACCAAATTTCAACCTTCAACTCCTAACCGTTTGGGCTCTGCGCTTATTATTATTCGGAGTGGCTATTTCAAAGGGCAATTTTGGCAACTAAAAATAATATTGTCGACGATATCAACTTTAATATTCAAAAGAAAATTCAGAACTGGCAAGAGCTCCTCCTCTTTTAAGTTTGGGCATTGTATAAAATATAAATCAAATCAACTTTTTATTAACAAATACACTAAGTACACTTTACGTAGTTTTCACACTTTGTTTTCGATTTATATTCAGTCACTGTATCACTTTGACTACTCACACTTCACTATTTGTTTTTATTCACTCACTGCACTACTTTGGAATTTTCACTTCTTCTTTTTCACTGATAAGAAACTGACGTTCGAATCGACGACAGATCTTGCTTTATATACCCCCACCAATGAGTAGTCCCACCCATACAAAAAAGGCTTCGAATGGTCCACAATGTTCCAGAACATTCCACAACATTCAAGAGTGTTCTGGAATGTTCCACAATGATCTGGGATGTTCCCGAACGTTCCAGAACATTCCGGAACATTCTGGAATGCTGTGGAATGCTCTCGAATGCCTGACTGTTCTAGAGGGCGAAACTTCCAGCCCTTACATCTTCAACAGCACGCTCTTCAGGTAAAAACGGGAACCTTCCTCATCGATGGGAGATAGAGGGCTACCACACCATATAACTCCCTTGAACGTACCGGCACTCGTTTTTGAGTTTTAGCGGCACGCAAATTGTACACTTACCTTTATTATAAATATTGATTGATGATGATTAGACCTGTATAAAATTATAGGCCTTAGTATACAGAGATAGAGTTGTAATATTCGTGATTAAATGGCTTTTGATCAAGCGATAAGAACCGTTTTTAAAACAGTCTTAAATATATCTGTTAACTAACTTTTGTGTCATCCCCAGGTTTAAAAAATTTACCAAAGTCGTCAATATCTAAATTCAGACAATATAATTTCGAAATTATATTTTAAGACTTGGTACATCACATGGAAATTTATATAGATTATATAATTTGATATAATACTACTTCCACTAAAAAAATATAATGTAGCATTATAATTCAAAAATGCGTTTAAAATATGCTAGAAATTCTCTATTTTGAAAATAACAGAAATAAGTTAAATTCATATGATAATTTGAAATGCAAATATTTTTATTCATGCTTATTTTATATATAAAGTTATTTAAAGAACTAGATATTTTATAGGCCGCTACATCTTTAAAATGTAGTTTTTACCACTACTTAAAAATACTAATTTTTGACGATTATTTAATTGTTTAATCTTATATAACAGTCGTAAATCTTATTTGAAAAAGTATTTTGCATCTTGAATTTATACAAATCAATAAAACTAACAGGAATCACTAAACTGCTAATATATTATTATTACGTCATCTAAATTTAATGAAAATTGATTGAAAACTTAAGATACGGTATATGTATAATTGGGAATTTTAATGAAATAATAAATAAAATTTCTATCATCCTAAATCTGCTCTAATCCAAACACTGTTAATTCGAATCAACTGTTTTTCCGATAAATATTTCAATGATAAACCGAAATAAATCACAAATTATCTTTTCAAACTGAGACGAAATTGTTAAATTAATACATATTAGACATTTTCACATAAATAAATGATTGTTCAAGAGTTAGTTTTCTCATCATTGCATACCTTGGGTATGTCACGCGATCCAGTATTTGATATCACTAATCCAAACAATCCCTGACAATAATTATTTCGGATTACCAAGAGTTTATTTTACTTATTAATAAAAATGACAATATCAATATTATGATGAATAAAATTTAGCCTATATTTTTTTTATTATTATTTATTATTTTGAAGATAAAGTTTGTAATTTATTTTCAAAAATTCGAATAAAAAGGTTTAAGTCGTCGTTAAAATATTTATATTTAAACGAAAAAAAAAAAAACAGAAAAAGAAATAGATATGCGGATGTCCAAGGCGATTAAAGTGTGAAACTACCGCTCTGGAGCTACGGCATCAATTCCGTGTAAACAACACTAGGAATTTTTCATGAGCGGTTCATGAAAAGTTCCTGACAATTGGTCTCTTTCGGACAATAAATTGGTCCTCGTTCCTCGCCTCCCATATTTTTTATTGATAGTAGGATTGATCAAACTCATAATGAGTACAGAAAAAAAAAGTCCTCTTAGTGCATCCAGAACGAAAAAATTCAAAAAAAAAAAAAATCTAATGAAGTACAGATGGAATTATGTATAAAAGATCATTTTAAAAGTAAGAATCGCTTTGTTATAAAGAAATAAAAACTTAATATATTTAAAAATTTTTCACATTTATTTTTTACATAAACATAATGGTAAAAATATTAGTCTCTCTTACATTTATACGTAATCTCTAAGGTTTCTCATTTCCCGGGAAATTTGCCTCCAGCGGGATTACGGGAAAAATAATTTCTTTTTCCGGGATCCCGGGAAATTCCGGGATGAGATAGTAAAATAGAATTTTATATGAATAAAAAAGATCATACAGGAATATCATAAATTTGAATAATTTAATTTATTTTCTAGTAAGTAACTAAAAGTGTAGGGCCAATCTCACCCATACGGACACGTTAGGCTCAATTAATTTATGTTCTCCTACATTATAAGATGAAAGTAAAATAAAGCGTTTCATTGGGAGTTTTAATGATTACAAAAAAAATACTATTTTACTTCTAAAGATGAAATAAAAAATAAACTAAAGTGCGATGAGTGATATTTACTTTCAGCAAGTCTCCGCTGTTCAATGATGCGCAAACACAATACATAGATATTACATGAACTAACAAGTAGAGACTTGTAAAACATAGGTAATAATATGCAGCAAGAAACCTCAAGAAACCTCTCTCTTAGGTGAGTCTTCAAGATGCAACTTTTCGTATAATAAATAATAGAAAGAAAACCTTACATGGTAAATTATTATTGAAATGCGAGATTTCCCGGGAAAATTAAATTTCCCGGAATTTTTTTCGTAGGGAATAAACGGCGAGAATCCCGGGAAAGAAACCCTAGTAATGGGGTTTGAGGGTTTAATTTTTTCCATTTGTGAAAAACTAAAAAATTATATAAAATTAAAATGAAACAGTACATTGCATGTTATTTATTTCGTACCCGTTCAATTCCTCCTTAGTATTGTGTTAATGTATATTGTAAAAATTAATAACTAGGTAATGAAAAATAATTGGTTTTTTAAACCCTATACTTTTTATAAATAAATTGTTCAACTATTTCAATTTTAATTAACGTGCCGATACTAATCAATCATGTCAATCAATAACTACACCAATTAATAAATTCTTTGATAAATAGATGGCTGATTAGCTGAAGCGCGCTTGCCAATCTGAAAGACCCATTTCAAGTCCCAGTATAATTTTTCTGCTTCAACTGCAGTCCAGCCCGGAAATATCAGTCTATCCTGATTCACTCAAACCGCAGATATTCCATTTATTCGCAGAGCAAAAAGACTGGAAGATTTTTTTCTCTAGTCAGATATCAGTTAATATGATTTCATCAATTAAAAAGTAAAATTCCAGAGCATAAAAAATCAAATTAAAAATTAACAAACAAAATTATATAGATTACATAAATGTGGAAAACTAAATATTAAGATTGATTTACTTTGGTAAGAGTTGTTTTTCCTCAAAGCCACTAATAGAGTAGAAAATTATCTCAAAAATAAACAGTGAGAAAAATTTAAGAATGGATACGTATACATTATACATGCCTATTAAGTAATAAATGCTGTACTGCAAATTTATTATAGAATTAGTTTATTATAAAATACTGAAAATATTATAAAATAACATAAACGCAAATAAGAACAATGCGTTATCGATGGCATAATATGTTCTTACTATGTCATCGATATGCTTCAATGTATTATAGATAAATATTCTTAATTCTTCAAATGTTCCCAATCGAGATTTTTGAGATATTTGACGAACGAATATGCACAGGAGACAAAGAAAGTGATAGCACACAGGAGTTTTCTTCATTCGGGGTTAAGTACAGCATCGTTTTTGTTCCTTTATTATTGCTGAGTGCTGAAAAGTATGCTTTGAGAGTAACATTCTAATATGTCGTGAAAATTGCCTTGTGCTGAATTAACATGGTTGCGCACATGGAAAACATGGTATTCCGGACTGAATCCCTCTTGACTGTCATCATTAGGACGATTTTTTAGCGCGCATATTTGAGCCGTGTAATCACACCGCTCAAATATGCAAATTGTTCTTTTTTTGTCTTGATGAAGAGGCTAGAGTTCTACATGCCAGCGAGGGAGATTGAATGCTATACTTTTTGTAGAGTCAAATAGATTTTGAATGTTTCATTTAAATCGTCGAAATTTCTGACTACACTGTGAAATTTCATTAGAATATTTAGATTTAAATAGCTTGAATATTAAGATAACTGAAACTGGATTATCTTAGAATTTATTCGAAAACTACGACCGAGAAGCAGCACAAACACATAGAAAATTTACACTTTGCATGTGAAGACCTGCTTTTTTATTCTTTGTATAGACGAGATTAATTACGTACATTTTGAAAAGTTACCTTCTTGTTTCATATATCACATTGCAAGAAAAGAGGTTTTTTAAATGAAATTATTTTAATTAAATACTTAGTCGACGAGTAACGTGAAAAGAACACGCACAAAGAGAAAAGCTTTTGTACATTTTAAAAAATGATGTTTGTAAGTTTTCTGGTTTGTGTCATAAACAGTAAAACGTTGCCTTGGGGAACAAAGCAGAATTTTTGAATTGTTTGCATTAAAAAATGTTATTCATTAAAATAACTAATTTTATTTATCTTAAACACTTCTTTATAAGTTATGAGAAAGTTTTATGAATTATGCTATATGGGATTCGTGTCTATGCAACTAAGCAAGATTTCTTAGAATCATGGAAACGGCGATGTCATGCTGTCAGCCAACAAGATGAAGAACACGTCGATCAGACAAAGACAATTCATCGACGGGTGCTTTGTGAAAGAAACTAAGCGAAAAAGTGAGTAACAATTAGCAAACCACCCTCCGTAAAATAGTTCATCAGTTATTTTAATTTAAATTTAAATTTTTCCACAGCCGCTCTCCTCTTACCTTCTTGTCATTGTTACAATCTTCATTAGCATATTCCTGTAGCATATCTTTCTACAAATGAAGACTTTCGTCACTTTGCAAAACGAAATTATTGTGTAAAATGCAGCTGCTACCGTGATCAGAAACACGTATTGAATATATAAAGCAATTTCAGTCTCCGAAATCACCCAAACAAACTCCCTACGCTTTCTCGATAATAACACTTTATCGTTTTTGCTTCATAGAGAAGTGGCCAGTATCTTTAAATAGTATTTTTTTTTTAAATTCTTTCCGCCTTGTGGGCACTAAGAGGGTCTCTTTTAGCAAGCACATTATGAATTCGGCCAGGCCCACAATGGGGCGGCCGGGTGGTGAGAGACGGGGCCCGACATATCCGGACGGACCACCCCCGAAATATCGTTATTGTGTCTTGTTATTGGTACAATAAGTTTTTCTTTGCCGTCAACATCAATAACATCATATTTTCTTAGTCGACGATAGTCAACACTTACTTTTTTCTGCTTTGTTTTTGCATAATTTAACGTCTTCTATAAAAGCGTTGTGTTTACCTCTGGTGAAGATCCCGTTCTAATTTGCTTTTACTTGAAACAATGTATTTAAAGCATCCGAGAACCTGATTTTCATATCAAATATTGGTTCCGCATTTACGTGTAGTCCAATTTCACTCAGCATATTCCTCCCGTCAGAAGTAGCCGTGGGACAACCTATGGAATAACATTTGTGAATATTTGAAATTGTAATGCATTGTTATATGGAATACAGCCAAGTAAATTGTGTTCTGTTGCTAATTTACTACGTTCCTTAAAGAAAAACGTGTCGTAGCAAACAATCCTTTATTAAATTCAGTATAATTACTGTATGCTCCTTTTAGTAATGTGTCATCACACGTACCCACAACACATATTACACGTACCCTACGATTTAACCTTTGAACTGAAAGCATTCACATAGAATAATATAGAAATACGAGGAATACAGTACTGTACTCACAATGAAACCGCTATGCCAGAATAATAAGAACAAGTCACAAAGGACTTTCTCCGAAAAGTAGCAGATATAAGGAATATTATCGTCACAATGTGGCACCTTCCTTGCTAGCACGGGCATGCCACCATCACATCGGAAGCGAAAGGTGTCCCGCCTACCGGACAATCTTGCATTAGCACATCGAATTATGACCAGGGATTTCCCGCCACTTCGCAAAATGGCCGGTAAGTAGCATATACAGTGGTCATTTCAAATACATGGGACCTTGGCCACTCCTCACGGCCAAAGTGCGAAATGGCCAGCCAATTAAGGAACTGGCCGAACTTCGGACTTTGGCCGTAACATATAGGCTATACCCGTATTTTAATTATATACGATACGTGTACTGTCTCTGATAGAACAATATGTCCTGATATTGGGGCATCAATATTAAAATACTGTACTTTTTTGTGTTACGCAGGTAAACACAACCTACACTTAAATACTTTAATATTTTTCTCATTGCTGTCGTCCTCCTTTATGTGCTTTCTTGCCTTAATACGCCAGTTTAAACTTTGTCTATGACTATATTTTAAACCACACTCACTACATTCCATTTTATTTAAAGTATAACGAGTTCCTCGACTTTGACAGTAGCATAAACAATGATAAACGCTATAGTTTTACTCTTCGGATCGGGGGAAAAGGCGTCGTTGCATATGCGCCACGATGCGGAAGAAATTGACATTAACGACGGCTCGCGGTCTACACGTTGGTAACTGACGCAAATCTAGTTCCCGCCATTGGCGCTGTTCGCCGTAACGGCATAATTTAGAACTAATGCACGCTCAGGATCACGATATTTATCATCCAATTAGAAGTTGTCTATATCGGAATTCAAATATCTGGAATATTCGAGAACTTAATTTGAAGACAATATTCGAAAGTATTAATCGTTTGATATTATATAAAAAGAATATTGGATATTAAGTGTAATTTGAAAAAAAGATGTCTACCGAAAAATCTCAAGTTAGTTTTCTTTCTTAATATTTTTCTTTGCAAAATCAAATGAGAAAAATTCATCATATATACTTAATTAAGACTAATAGAAGCGGAGGCAAAGCGTTAGCCTGTCGCTATATGGGAGCTAATTCGAGTCTGGATTGCCTTCTCAGAAATTTTAAAAGATGCTGGGACCAGGGATCGAAAAATCCCCGGAATTTTTCAGGGGTGATCCATCCGGGATATGTTAGGCCCCGGCCGCCCCATTGTGGGCCTGGCCGAACCCATAAGGCTTGCTAAAAGAGGCCCGCTTAGTGTTCACAGGGCGGAAGGAGTTAATTAAAAAAACAAAACCAAAGATATTCTTGCCCGAACTCGTGATGAGCATGAAAATAGGATCTATTACTATTCAAAGACTTAAACGCCATTTTACTTTTAAAATGGCGTTTAAAGGAGACTAAATAGGTTATCCACTTCTGAGAGCATATAGTCATGTGTACTAACTCTCTTTGTTCGGCCATCATAAAGTTAAATAAGAAAGCGGAGTTTGAAGACGTTCCCAACCTTCCAATCACCTTTTAAGTCTCTTTTAAAATGTTTTTTCTAACAATTTAAGATTTATCAGCACCACGACGTTAATTAATAATCTGTGTTTTTGGAAAGATATGATGGATAGAATATGGCGTTCTTTCATTTCCTTCATTTGCCATTTGAATATGCCTGCCGAAAGATACCGGTATTTAGTCATATCAGACTGTTGCATTCTTTTTATTAAATCTGACCGTACGCATAGAAATTATTACAGTAAATTTTTTCAAGATTTATAATGCTTATAAACGATAATATAATCGAATCTGATTAATTTGGTTTATAGAATGCAAAGCATTTTGGAGAATCCCCGAACGCATATGTTTTGTAAATGCCTAAGATGTCAGCAAAGTAATGAAGCGTTTTGCAGTTTTAATGATATTTGAGTCCAGTTGATGTTGATTAACTACGTACGATTTCTAATTGTACAAGATACACATCTTTAGCTGAAAAATTTTAAATGATTAAAGGAATGGAAAATGTGGAGAAAATGTCATATGGTCAAAAAATATGGAATAGTGTTCAATATTAAAAATGTGTAGAGAACTAGTTTAATTAATTTCGATATTTCGAAGTATAATTCGAGTTTTTGATAATTCAGTGTTTCGAATTCTACTTGGTATTCGAATTTAAAACATTCGATTGTATTCAATTTGCAAAATGTTTATATGAGATGAAATTTAGACATTTAGGGGTGAACTTTATTGGCAATTACTCAACAACGATTATAATTCACTGTTTTAGGTAATCATCAATATCAATAACATCTCGCTACCTTTGCAGCAAATTTTCAATCCCGTGAGCATAACGTCTGTCCAAAAAGTTTTTTTTAATGAAAAGGACACAATACAAATTTGTTTTTTAACTTTTGTAAATTTAAAAATGGCAGTTATAGTTCTATCATTAGAACTCAGTTCTTTTCTTTAATTTGTATTTTAATACGTTTTAACCTGAGACAGACTTCTGAACGGGGTCGAAAAGGTTTGTTTTCATTAACCTAGTGCTGGAAAAGTGTTTAAGATGTAGTGTGATTAGCACATTTTTCAAATGTTTAACCCATTTTTCCATTCCATGCATGAAAAAGTCTGATATTTTTTTGACGCATTTCCTCCAGCAGCTGGAATTTCGGCATCTTATAAAAATCGTTGATCTTTCAACACCACATTTCATTCTGGAACAAGAAGTCTAATAGCACCAGATCTGCATTGTAAGAATGGTGCAAAGGATGTAACATCAAGTTCTTAAGCGTCTTCGCTATTTTATTATTGCAGTGTTCTGTTGTGTCATCACGGTGGAGGAAAAAAACAGTTTGTTCTGGTTTCTTATTCTGCTAATTTTTTTTCTGTGCTCGTAAGCTTTCATAATATTTCACAAAATTGATGAAATGTGGTTTTCATTGTGCCCAACCTTTCAACGCTAAAAATTGATTGTTCGTTGCTTTCTATAGAGTGAGAAAGACAAGTTCGTGTTTAAACTTGCTTATTACAACATAGTACAACGAATTGAAATCTGAGACTTCACATCATAACAGTATTCGTAAAGGATCACGTATTTCTATTCTTGCACTTCGCAAAACGTTCCGATAGAATATTTATCAATCAACCTTCATAAATAAAATAATTTTTCGAATAATATAATAATATACAGTAAGTCGCCTGCTCAAGCTTTTTACATATTCAAACATTGATGTTTAGGACCGATTTGGAAAATATGACAAACATTATTTATTTGTTTATTTTTTGAAACTTCTACAGTGAAAATAATTTTAGTAAAACAGTTTATTTTTTTATAATAAACATTGTTTTTTACTATTAATGGATTAATTCTATTTTCTCTCTCTTTTTTCGTTTGAATTTTATATACAGTACTTATTTCTGTTTTGTGTGAAAAATAATTTCAAAACCTTTAACATTTATTATACACAGTCATATTAAAATTTAAATGTAGTTCTATGCAATGTATAAAATTAATATCAGTTTAAATTTCATTTATAACACGTGATTTATATGTACAGTACAGTATCTAACTAATAGAGAGGTTGCGGCCGTCGTATTCAGCCTAAAACGTGAACGGTGGACGGTGGAGCGCCGCCATCTGGCAATTCTAGACGGTCGATAATGGCGTTCGCATGACGAGTAGAAGATCGGTTTAAACCAGGGGTGTAGAGTCGCGTAAAAATTTACCGACTCCAACTCCGACGCCGACCCGGCCCCGGACATGTTACCGAAAGACACCCGGAAATTCTGATGTCATCACGTGACCTCAGAATAAAAGATTCGATAAATAGAGTTCTAAGGCCCTGTACACACTAGGCGTTTTTCAACGCGCGTTAAACGCGCGTTTTAAAGAACCAAGAGTTCTATGTAGCCGTACACACTCAAAAGCCAAGCGCGCGTTAAACGCGCGTTTTGCGAGCGCTTATCGGGCGCTTTGAGATATATGTGCTGCCATGTTACCGTACATGCGATCGCGCGTTTTGCGGGCGTCAGCCGAGCGCTTTGAGATATATGTGCTGAAATGGAGAACGATCATTTCGATACTGATCTATTTATTGATGAAATCTAAAAGAGACCAACCATCGTCAAAGGATTTTATAGATATTTTAAAAGAATTAAAAAACTTGAATTTATTTTGTCTTAGTTTTGGATACAACGTCGCAAACATTTCATGCGTCAGTCTATCTCGTAATATTGGGTGCACCCAAAATTCTCTTTGCCTCCGCCGTCGTCTTTTATAGCGACGATAGAGGAGCCACACACAAGCAATCACTTCCACATCCATTTCCAAACCGAGCCAGTGCGCATGCTCCGCTAAACGCTCGGCGTTCGACGAGCGTTTAACGCGCGTTGAAAAACGCCTAGTGTGTACAGGGCCTAATAAAGATAGAACGTAGAAGCTTTTTATTCCAAAGCTAAAAGACTCCTCTAAGTAATATATAAATATGTATTCGATAATTTTTGCTTTTCTGGCTGTTATATATAACAGAGGGAAAGTGTAGCGCTCGGTCAAAAATTTTTACAATTTTGGACTCAGGACACCGTGAAATTGCAAGATATACAAAAGATTCGAGGATTTTTCTATATGTGTGGATGTTAGACTGTGTTTGGGGCATGATTTTGTTCACCCTGTTTGAAGCCTAATAATTTCTGTGGTCAAAGTGGTCAGAATCGGAGTCAGATGGTTTAACATAAGAGTTAGTTATTAAGCGTTAAAGTAGTTGAACTAAATCATGTCCCATATACATTCTGACATCTTAGGCGAGAACATCTTAACGGGTTTTAATGTAGGCCTACTGTTATAAAATGACGAAAAATCTTACTTTGAGGGTAGAGACGAATTTTATTTTTTTATTTAAATTTTGAACGCTAATAACGGTAAAATATTCATTAAGAGATATGACACATGACCACTTTTATGTCTTCGCCTGTCGATCCTTTAATTATAAACCAAAATTTAATAGTATTAGTGCCCCCTTTATACGCAAGCTATAGTGTCACATTTCATTTCTTACACTTTATCCATTCTGAAATATTGTTTAGTATCTCAAAACAGAAAATAAAAAATTAAACAAATTAGACGCCAACACACATAGGCGCACGAATTTTTCCCCTTTTATTGACTTTTTTGAGGGGTTCTGGAGGTCTTCAAACGTGTAGATTTGCAAAAGAAAACTTGGAGGGTCAAACTTGACACGATTTTAACACTTTTCCGTTTTATATACATAACAAGTTGAGAAGTAAAAAAGGAGTCGGAGTCGGCGGATTTTTTGACGACTCCGACTCCGACTCCAGCTAACACACCAAAACTCCACAGCCCTGGTTTAAACTTCTTTTTTTTGTGTTTGAAGTTAAAGTTATGACCTATTTTATTAAAATAATGATTATTTAAGCATTTACGAATAATATTGTAAAGAAACAGACGATTTTAATCCAGAAATTATTTAATTATTCAATTTTTTAGCAAGTAATGCCAAGTGCCTATAGAATTTACGGCACTTGTGCAGTTTAATGGGTACGGCTGTTTGAAAGGTTTTCTTCCATAAAATTAATCGATTCTAGACTAATTTGACTCGAATATTTCCAAAACACGTATAATGTTTTGGGAATAACCCATATAAAATATGTTATAAACAAAAAATTGTCGGAATACTTACCGAGTGTACTTCGTTCGAAGATGCCATTGCTTAAGTTTGTTTTCGTCGCGGAGCGACACATCGTCGTACGAAGCTGTCACGTGGCATTTGTCGGCACTGTTCGGTCACGTGACTACTCATCTCTGCCGTGTTTCCTGATAACTTCTTTTTTGCTGAACTTTGGAGACATCACGTGATAGATCATAATATACTATAATATTTTTATTGTAATTAGAAATTACTTACTATTATTATTGACTATATGAAGCAACAAAGGTAAAACGCTCGCTAACGACAATAATTTTATCATGATATATACTATCAGTGCCGTAACTAGCCATTCCTGTGCCCTGTGCAAGAATTTGCATTTAGGCCCCTTAATTAATTAGGTTTGGGAAAATAATAAAACAAATACTTGCATTTTGGGCCCCCTTCCAAGTGGGCCCTGTGCGGGTGCACCTGTTACACCTGCCTAGATAAGACACTGTATATTATGATGATAAATATTAGTCAGATGTAACATAAGATGTTTAATGCCTTGATGTAAATAAATATAATTCAATTTTGTTTAAGACATGAAAGAGATTAGGCCATTTAAAAGCAGAGCAGAATCATTAGTTGTATATTGCATTGTCATACGTTATTATATGTTGATTTTAATCCATATTTAAAATGGAATGACGTTTTAATATTTCTATTAATGATGTCTCCAAACTTCAGCGAATTCTTCGCAAAAAGAATAAGTTATCAGGAAACGCGTCGGATGAGTAGTCACGTGACCGAAGTGCCGAAAAATGTTGGGTGACAGCTTCGTGCGCCGATGTGCAGCTCCGCGACGAAAATAAACTTAAGCGATGGCTCGAACACTCAGTACAAGCGAAGTACACTCCGTAAGTATTCCGACAATTTTTTGTTTATAACATATTTTATATGGGTTATTCCCAAAACATTATACGTGTTTTGGAAATATTCGAGTCAAATTAGTCTAGAATCGATTAATTTTATGGAAGAAAACCTTTCAAACAGCCGTTCCCACTAAACTGCACAAGTGCCGAATTTACATATATTTGTCTTCATAATAGCTTATCTTAAAGTAGGTTTGTTCTTCCACGCCATCTTCTACCATCAACAGCGTAATACGTTTGTAAATTTTCTAAAAATTTTCCCAGCTGCCTTCGAATTTACATAAGCCACTGACTGCTTCCCTCGACAAACGTATGATGTAGTCCTATCGTACGGTACACAACGCTAATTTAAAATAATTAGTGTTATTAAACATCCTATAAATATCTTAAAATAGTTTAATTTGTTTATTTGCCTTCGCTGGTAAACCTCGATGTTAAATGTATCCGCCATTTTTTCAACAAATTTCCCGTGAGTCAATGCGTGACGTTCACTGAATCACGTGATGTTATGAATGTGCGCTGCAGCCTCTCTAATAGTAAAGATATCATACATGTTACTCGAATGCTGTTACTATATCAGCGCGAGAAATCATCCCTCATCATGCTGATCTCTTGTTTCACTGAATTTCATTCAAATTTGATTCTCAACCTCTAACGAATCGTCGCCCCCTTCACTACAAAATACCGATGCCGAGGGTCAAGACTAACGCCAAATTCGTACTGCATTGAATAGACTAGTGACTAGTATAATGTTATTTGTTTAATTATAGTACGATATAACGAATAAAATATCTAATTATTCTTAATATAATGTTTTACTATATCGCCCAGAAAAATGTTTTTCGGCCCCCAAAATATAAATTGTTACTAATCGCCCCCTCAACAAGGAAAAATGCCTACATGGGGGCGATATCGCCCCCGTTGAGAAACACTGATTTAGATGAAATGACGTCCATACAGTTCGTCGAGAGCTTGTATGGAGCCGGTGTAGAGTGGACTCATTTGGCTTCTTAGAAGGCCTTTTTTCCCTATTATGTATTTATTTTGAAAAAAATCCTCAGCTCCCGCCCTGTTGGATTATTCAAAATAGATACTGTTGAGGTTTTTGTTAATTTGGGGTGGATAACATCTATCGTATGGAAATTCCTCATTATGTATAAAATAAATAAAAAAATAACAACATACCAGTCGACCCCCCTATAACACTGTTGATTATTCCGTTTTATATGAATTCCATGTTGTACGCGTCACTTAGATTTTACAAATACGTGAGCAGTTTACAGCCCGGCACACGAATTTGTAAAATCTAAGTGACTCGTGCAACATGGAATTCATATAAAACGGAATAATCAACAGTGTTATAAGGGGTTGACTGTAGTACATTGGATTAGATTTGGTGTCTCGAGTCAACGAATTCAATCTAATTAAACAATAGATAAATTTATCCTGGATTAATTTATATATCAGTACGAAGATATAGTTTAATATTAACATTTTGATTAACTAACGACATCTTTATTATGAATACTTGTATGATAGAAACTTTCATCATTTATACTTCAATTATACGTATTTCCTTTGTAGAAAGAAAGTGAAAGAATAGAAAAAGAAATTAAGCATCCGCTACAACATAAATGGAACTTATGGTTTCATCAGAATGAGAAAAGTAAGCTATGGGAAGACAGTCTAGTCAAATTAAGTTCGTTTGATACTGTGGAAGATTTCTGGTCGTAAGTATTGAATTTATTTTAATAATTTAATATTTTAAAAAAATTGTACTGTAAAGATAAGAATTATTTTAATACATTATTCTATTATATACTTTGACAAGTTCAGTGAATCTTAGAATAAGAATACAATTTTTTCAAATTGATAAAATTTGTATTTATTAGATATCGCCAAATAAGATTAAACCAAATAAGATTAACACATAGCATAAGTAAACTGCAAAAATTGTGTAAATCCTTTATTACTGTAGAGGAGATAGTTTTTTATTCATAAAAATTAAGAGTTTCTTTTAAAAAGTGATTAAAATTGTGAAAAAAAAGTGAATTTCTATAAGAATTTTTGTTTTCTTGAATCCTGCTAGAACAATTTTGCTAAACTGGTTCGAGTTACAATTTATTAATTTATATCATTTTTTTTTCTTTTAATAAATGCATGGTATACTTTACATGAAGTTTTATATTTGTAAATAATAAAAAACTTGATCTGTATTCAGGTTATCATCATATTAATTCAATGTCATCTTAAGTCATAGATAGTCAACTAACTTATCTGAATGCGTAAATTTGTAATAAAATATCGAAAAAGAGTATTTAAAGATAAAGTATTCATTTTAATTTATTCTAAATAATTTGCTAACTTAAATTAATAGAAGAATTGCCAGTGTTTTTGATTCCTATTGTAACAAATTTAAAAAAGAAACAAATAATAAGCTGTTTACTATATGTTGATGATATAAAATTACAAATTCATGTTTGTTATATTTTCGAATAATTATACAACCTTTTATTTTAAATTATTATAACTATTACCAGAAATATTAAACTTATCTCCTGAATTACTAAGTTTATATGTTTTTCTACATATGAAAGTATAAAAACCGAAAACATTCAAAAAGTTCTAATTCAAATATTCGTCTACTTTTATATCTAACACTGCACTGTTTTTGCAAAAGGTGCATAGAAACTTTCTTTAAATTACTCACGTGAAAAGTTTATTGTTTTAAGTAAATACTGTAATGATATTTAATTAATAATTATCACTACTGTACTGTATTAAAGTTTAAAAGAATTTTCTTTACTATATAAATTTAATTTTCTAATATTATGCTATTTTAATATAAGATTTCCTAGCAGTAAAGGGATGAATATTAAAAAATAAAATAAAAATAGAAAATATTGAGTTTTCATTCAAGAGAAAATATAGCTATACATAATTCAAAATATATAATTATTAGATTAGTTATGCTTTTATTCATTGTTTTAAAATAAAAGTAGCTAAGCTGCTTTTATTAATATAAAAAGAATAATTAAAAAACATCTAGTAACGAGTTCCGTAACTTTCCCGGCTGTAAGGATAATTTATTTTAAAAACACTTTTATACTGTACTATTAATCATAATAAATAAATTAAATTGTGTGTAGCGCCATCTGTTATGAGATTATGTTATAAAATTTTTTTATATTTTAAATTATTATAAAAATGGCAAAAAGCTTAATTTTGAGAATAGGGGTGAGTGTTATAAAAATTTATAAATGCTAATAACGAGGAAAATCTTTATTAAGTCCGATCCATCTCCAGATATGACACATGACTCCCTTCTATCTTCCCACCCCTAGATCTTTAACCACCAAAATTTAATGACATCAATTGTCCCTTATACACAAGGTACCATGCCAAATTTCGTTTCTTAATCTTTACCCCATTCTGATATATTAAACGAAATTGGCGTTGATGACAACACACACACATCCACTGAATTTTTTTGCCGGTTTCTTTTACTTTTTTGAGTTTAGGGACCTCAAAACGTAGAGATTTGCAAAACTTCGGAAGGTCAAATTTGATACGATTCTAATACTTTCCATTGTTATGTATACATAAGAGCCGGGAAGAAAAAAATTATATGTATTATCAATAATAATAATTTTTTAAATTCGCAACGAATAAAAAAATATCGAGTTTCTATATTATTATTATTATTCATAACGTTATCTCTGTTATCCGTGTTTATTATTTCAGTCTGTTTAATCATATTATATTGCCAAGTAACTTGCCAATAGGATCCGATTATTCTATTTTCAAGGTAATTTCATTTTATTAATTTTTTTAAAATATAATATTTATTTTTAAGTGATAATTTATAATTGTCAACAATGTTTTTCTATAGGACGGGGTTAAACCTATGTGGGAAGATGAAAGAAATGTTCAAGGAGGAAGGTGGCTGATTAATGTACGAAAACATTTGAAAAATTCCAGTTTAGACGATTACTGGTTGGAAACAGTAAGTGTCTCTCGATATTATAATTATATTTCGTACTTACTAATTCTTAAACGTTCAAAATACACTATTCTTGGAATACTTCTTATTATCAAATGATTCACTGATTTGATATGAATTTAATCATCTGTATATATAAATAAAAATGTTTGTTTGTTTGTTCTTTATAAATTCCTAGGCTATTCGAACAATCTATATATATAAATGAGAATGTTGCAGGGAATGTTGAACAATTCGTTGCTGGTTTATTTCAATCGATAACAATGATGAGATTAATTTTGTATATTAAAATTACATTTAATTCGCGTACTCGAAATAAGTAGAATGGTTAAATAAACAAAAAAAAATCGATTGAACGGCAGAGCGATTTTTTTTGGTGATTTTCTTATATCAACTAAGCACCGAGAAATTGGACCCATCAAATTAAGACAAGAAACATTATCCAGTGACTTTAAAACGCCAGTCTTTGTATAGCGCAGAAACAAAAAGCAGACTAACTTCATTTGTATGAATAACGTTTAATTTTTAATTTACCGAATCACTGTGTTTTAATTCTAATAAATAAATATTACATTTATTTTCTTATTATAAATATATATNTATCCAGTGACTTTAAAACGCCAGTCTTTGTATAGCGCAGAAACAAAAAGCAGACTAACTTCATTTGTATGAATAACGTTTAATTTTTAATTTACCGAATCACTGTGTTTTAATTCTAATAAATAAATATTACATTTATTTTCTTATTATAAATATATATTTTTTTTAAATTTTTGCTTAGTATCCTGGTTTTAATAAAAAACTGTAATCACGAAATAATCATAAATCGAAATGATTAAATCAAATTAAAATCATATTCTAGCTTTTGTGCCTTATTGGAGAAGCCTTTGATGAAGAGGACAATGAAGTATGTGGAGCTGTAATAAATATTAGAAAATATACTGATAAAATTGGAGTATGGACCTCAAATTCCAAAAACTCAGAAAGTAATATCAAAATAGGGTAAGTAAATCTATGTTTGATTTTACTAAATGATAAATGAAAACGATGACAATTTTCACTTTTAAATAGACTATTTTTCATATTTTTTTTAAAATAAAAATTCGGGAAAATGTTAAAGACATATATCAGTACTTAAATATAAAGTGAATATGATTAAAATGCATTTCTATTTCGGCTCTGCAAGTATTGTTGGTTTAAATAATCCAATAAAATGCCACATGATAGAGGAACAAACAAAAATATCACTGGTGGCAAAATAATAAATTATTAATTAATAGGTTAATTATTGTTGAGTTCGTTGAATCTGTGTAATATGTTTCATCAATGTTCATTCTACGGATTACTATTATGCTTCTTAATGGAAGAAACAGTAGAAAAACTGAATATTTTGTTGAATACTCTATGATAGCACATAATTACACGTAATTTGCATAATAGTCTATATACATAATAGACTATTAACCACAGAAAAGTACAGTTTCGTACAAATTTTTATATATTCATTATTTTATTTTACTTAAATTAAATGTAAATTCGATATAATTTGCATTATTCACAGCACATTGTAATGGCCAAGCGTACGTGAAGAANCAAAATTCTCTTTGCCTCCGCCGTCGTCTTTTATAGCGACGATAGAGGAGCCACACACAAGCAATCACTTCCACATCCATTTCCAAACCGAGCCAGTGCGCATGCTCCGCTAAACGCTCGGCGTTCGACGAGCGTTTAACGCGCGTTGAAAAACGCCTAGTGTGTACAGGGCCTAATAAAGATAGAACGTAGAAGCTTTTTATTCCAAAGCTAAAAGACTCCTCTAAGTAATATATAAATATGTATTCGATAATTTTTGCTTTTCTGGCTGTTATATATAACAGAGGGAAAGTGTAGCGCTCGGTCAAAAATTTTTACAATTTTGGACTCAGGACACCGTGAAATTGCAAGATATACAAAAGATTCGAGGATTTTTCTATATGTGTGGATGTTAGACTGTGTTTGGGGCATGATTTTGTTCACCCTGTTTGAAGCCTAATAATTTCTGTGGTCAAAGTGGTCAGAATCGGAGTCAGATGGTTTAACATAAGAGTTAGTTATTAAGCGTTAAAGTAGTTGAACTAAATCATGTCCCATATACATTCTGACATCTTAGGCGAGAACATCTTAACGGGTTTTAATGTAGGCCTACTGTTATAAAATGACGAAAAATCTTACTTTGAGGGTAGAGACGAATTTTATTTTTTTATTTAAATTTTGAACGCTAATAACGGTAAAATATTCATTAAGAGATATGACACATGACCACTTTTATGTCTTCGCCTGTCGATCCTTTAATTATAAACCAAAATTTAATAGTATTAGTGCCCCCTTTATACGCAAGCTATAGTGTCACATTTCATTTCTTACACTTTATCCATTCTGAAATATTGTTTAGTATCTCAAAACAGAAAATAAAAAATTAAACAAATTAGACGCCAACACACATAGGCGCACGAATTTTTCCCCTTTTATTGACTTTTTTGAGGGGTTCTGGAGGTCTTCAAACGTGTAGATTTGCAAAAGAAAACTTGGAGGGTCAAACTTGACACGATTTTAATACTTTTCCGTTTTATATACATAACAAGTTGGGAAGTAAAAAAGGAGTCGGAGTCGGCGGATTTTTTGACGACTCCGACTCCGACTCCGGCTAACACACCAAAACTCCACAGCCCTGGTTTAAACTTCTTTTTTTTGTGTTTGAAGTTAAAGTTATGACCTATTTTATTAAAATAATGATTATTTAAGCATTTACGAATAATATTGTAAAGAAACAGACGATTTTAATCCAGAAATTATTTAATTATTCAATTTTTTAGCAAGTAATGCCAAGTGCCTATAGAATTTACGGCACTTGTGCAGTTTAATGGGTACGGCTGTTTGAAAGGTTTTCTTCCATAAAATTAATCGATTCTAGACTAATTTGACTCGAATATTTCCAAAACACGTATAATGTTTTGGGAATAACTCGTATAAAATATGTTATAAACAAAAAATTGTCGGAATACTTACCGAGTGTACTTCGTTCGAAGATGCCATTGCTTAAGTTTGTTTTCGTCGCGGAGCGACACATCGTCGTACGAAGCTGTCACGTGGCATTTGTCGGCACTGTTCGGTCACGTGACTACTCATCTCTGCCGTGTTTCCTGATAACTTCTTTTTTGCTGAACTTTGGAGACATCACGTGATAGATCATAATATACTATAATATTTTTATTGTAATTAGAAATTACTTACTATTATTATTGACTATATGAAGCAACAAAGGTAAAACGCTCGCTAACGACAATAATTTTATCATGATATATACTATCAGTGCCGTAACTAGCCATTCCTGTGCCCTGTGCAAGAATTTGCATTTAGGCCCCTTAATTAATTAGGTTTGGGAAAATAATAAAACAAATACTTGCATTTTGGGCCCCCTTCCAAGTGGGCCCTGTGCGGGTGCACCTGTTACACCTGCCTAGATAAGACACTGTATATTATGATGATAAATATTAGTCAGATGTAACATAAGATGTTTAATGCCTTGATGTAAATAAATATAATTCAATTTTGTTTAAGACATGAAAGAGATTAGGCCATTTAAAAGCAGAGCAGAATCATTAGTTGTATATTGCATTGTCATACGTTATTATATGTTGATTTTAATCCATATTTAAAATGGAATGACGTTTTAATATTTCTATTAATGATGTCTCCAAACTTCAGCGAATTCTTCGCAAAAAGAATAAGTTATCAGGAAACGCGTCGGATGAGTAGTCACGTGACCGAAGTGCCGAAAAATGTTGGGTGACAGCTTCGTGCGCCGATGTGCAGCTCCGCGACGAAAATAAACTTAAGCGATGGCTCGAACACTCAGTACAAGCGAAGTACACTCCGTAAGTATTCCGACAATTTTTTGTTTATAACATATTTTATATGGGTTATTCCCAAAACATTATACGTGTTTTGGAAATATTCGAGTCAAATTAGTCTAGAATCGATTAATTTTATGGAAGAAAACCTTTCAAACAGCCGTTCCCACTAAACTGCACAAGTGCCGAATTTACATATATTTGTCTTCATAATAGCTTATCTTAAAGTAGGTTTGTTCTTCCACGGCATCTTCTACCATCAACAGCGTAATACGTTTGTAAATTTTCTAAAAATTTTCCCAGCTGCCTTCGAATTTACATAAGCCACTGACTGCTTCCCTCGACAAACGTATGATGTAGTCCTATCGTACGGTACACAACGCTAATTTAAAATAATTAGTGTTATTAAACATCCTATAAATATCTTAAAATAGTTTAATTTGTTTATTTGCCTTCGCTGGTAAACCTCGATGTTAAATGTATCCGCCATTTTTTCAACAAATTTCCCGTGAGTCAATGCGTGACGTTCACTGAATCACGTGATGTTATGAATGTGCGCTGCAGCCTCTCTAATAGTAAAGATATCATACATGTTACTCGAATGCTGTTACTATATCAGCGCGAGAAATCATCCCTCATCATGCTGATCTCTTGTTTCACTGAATTTCATTCAAATTTGATTCTCAACCTCTAACGAATCGTCGCCCCCTTCACTACAAAATACCGATGCCGAGGGTCAAGACTAACGCCAAATTCGTACTGCATTGAATAGACTAGTGACTAGTATAATGTTATTTGTTTAATTATAGTACGATATAACGAATAAAATATCTAATTATTCTTAATATAATGTTTTACTATATCGCCCAGAAAAATGTTTTTCGGCCCCCAAAATATAAATTGTTACTAATCGCCCCCTCAACAAGGAAAAATGCCTACATGGGGGCGATATCGCCCCCGTTGAGAAACACTGATTTAGATGAAATGACGTCCATACAGTTCGTCGAGAGCTTGTATGGAGCCGGTGTAGAGTGGACTCATTTGGCTTCTTAGAAGGCCTTTTTTCCCTATTATGTATTTATTTTGAAAAAAATCCTCAGCTCCCGCCCTGTTGGATTATTCAAAATAGATACTGTGGAGGTTTTTGTTAATTTGGGGTGGATAACATCTATCGTATGGAAATTCCTCATTATGTATAAAATAAATAAAAAAATAACAACATACCAGTCGACCCCCCTATAACACTGTTGATTATTCCGTTTTATATGAATTCCATGTTGTACGCGTCACTTAGATTTTACAAATACGTGAGCAGTTTACAGCCCGGCACACGAATTTGTAAAATCTAAGTGACTCGTGCAACATGGAATTCATATAAAACGGAATAATCAACAGTGTTATAAGGGGTTGACTGTAGTACATTGGATTAGATTTGGTGTCTCGAGTCAACGAATTCAATCTAATTAAACAATAGATAAATTTATCCTGGATTAATTTATATATCAGTACGAAGATATAGTTTAATATTAACATTTTGATTAACTAACGACATCTTTATTATGAATACTTGTATGATAGAAACTTTCATCATTTATACTTCAATTATACGTATTTCCTTTGTAGAAAGAAAGTGAAAGAATAGAAAAAGAAATTAAGCATCCGCTACAACATAAATGGAACTTATGGTTTCATCAGAATGAGAAAAGTAAGCTATGGGAAGACAGTCTAGTCAAATTAAGTTCGTTTGATACTGTGGAAGATTTCTGGTCGTAAGTATTGAATTTATTTTAATAATTTAATATTTTAAAAAAATTGTACTGTAAAGATAAGAATTATTTTAATACATTATTCTATTATATACTTTGACAAGTTCAGTGAATCTTAGAATAAGAATACAATTTTTTCAAATTGATAAAATTTGTATTTATTAGATATCGCCAAATAAGATTAAACCAAATAAGATTAACACATAGCATAAGTAAACTGCAAAAATTGTGTAAATCCTTTATTACTGTAGAGGAGATAGTTTTTTATTCATAAAAATTAAGAGTTTCTTTTAAAAAGTGATTAAAATTGTGAAAAAAAAGTGAATTTCTATAAGAATTTTTGTTTTCTTGAATCCTGCTAGAACAATTTTGCTAAACTGGTTCGAGTTACAATTTATTAATTTATATCATTTTTTTTTCTTTTAATAAATGCATGGTATACTTTACATGAAGTTTTATATTTGTAAATAATAAAAAACTTGATCTGTATTCAGGTTATCATCATATTAATTCAATGTCATCTTAAGTCATAGATAGTCAACTAACTTATCTGAATGCGTAAATTTGTAATAAAATATCGAAAAAGAGTATTTAAAGATAAAGTATTCATTTTAATTTATTCTAAATAATTTGCTAACTTAAATTAATAGAAGAATTGCCAGTGTTTTTGATTCCTATTGTAACAAATTTAAAAAAGAAACAAATAATAAGCTGTTTACTATATGTTGATGATATAAAATTACAAATTCATGTTTGTTATATTTTCGAATAATTATACAACCTTTTATTTTAAATTATTATAACTATTACCAGAAATATTAAACTTATCTCCTGAATTACTAAGTTTATATGTTTTTCTACATATGAAAGTATAAAAACCGAAAACATTCAAAAAGTTCTAATTCAAATATTCGTCTACTTTTATATCTAACACTGCACTGTTTTTGCAAAAGGTGCATAGAAACTTTCTTTAAATTACTCACGTGAAAAGTTTATTGTTTTAAGTAAATACTGTAATGATATTTAATTAATAATTATCACTACTGTACTGTATTAAAGTTTAAAAGAATTTTCTTTACTATATAAATTTAATTTTCTAATATTATGCTATTTTAATATAAGATTTCCTAGCAGTAAAGGGATGAATATTAAAAAATAAAATAAAAATAGAAAATATTGAGTTTTCATTCAAGAGAAAATATAGCTATACATAATTCAAAATATATAATTATTAGATTAGTTATGCTTTTATTCATTGTTTTAAAATAAAAGTAGCTAAGCTGCTTTTATTAATATAAAAAGAATAATTAAAAAACATCTAGTAACGAGTTCCGTAACTTTCCCGGCTGTAAGGATAATTTATTTTAAAAACACTTTTATACTGTACTATTAATCATAATAAATAAATTAAATTGTGTGTAGCGCCATCTGTTATGAGATTATGTTATAAAATTTTTTTATATTTTAAATTATTATAAAAATGGCAAAAAGCTTAATTTTGAGAATAGGGGTGAGTGTTATAAAAATTTATAAATGCTAATAACGAGGAAAATCTTTATTAAGTCCGATCCATCTCCAGATATGACACATGACTCCCTTCTATCTTCCCACCCCTAGATCTTTAACCACCAAAATTTAATGACATCAATTGTCCCTTATACACAAGGTACCATGCCAAATTTCGTTTCTTAATCTTTACCCCATTCTGATATATTAAACGAAATTGGCGTTGATGACAACACACACACATCCACTGAATTTTTTTGCCGGTTTCTTTTACTTTTTTGAGTTTAGGGACCTCAAAACGTAGAGATTTGCAAAACTTCGGAAGGTCAAATTTGATACGATTCTAATACTTTCCATTGTTATGTATACATAAGAGCCGGGAAGAAAAAAATTATATGTATTATCAATAATAATAATTTTTTAAATTCGCAACGAATAAAAAAATATCGAGTTTCTATATTATTATTATTATTCATAACGTTATCTCTGTTATCCGTGTTTATTATTTCAGTCTGTTTAATCATATTATATTGCCAAGTAACTTGCCAATAGGATCCGATTATTCTATTTTCAAGGTAATTTCATTTTATTAATTTTTTTAAAATATAATATTTATTTTTAAGTGATAATTTATAATTGTCAACAATGTTTTTCTATAGGACGGGGTTAAACCTATGTGGGAAGATGAAAGAAATGTTCAAGGAGGAAGGTGGCTGATTAATGTACGAAAACATTTGAAAAATTCCAGTTTAGACGATTACTGGTTGGAAACAGTAAGTGTCTCTCGATATTATAATTATATTTCGTACTTACTAATTCTTAAACGTTCAAAATACACTATTCTTGGAATACTTCTTATTATCAAATGATTCACTGATTTGATATGAATTTAATCATCTGTATATATAAATAAAAATGTTTGTTTGTTTGTTCTTTATAAATTCCTAGGCTATTCGAACAATCTATATATATAAATGAGAATGTTGCAGGGAATGTTGAACAATTCGTTGCTGGTTTATTTCAATCGATAACAATGATGAGATTAATTTTGTATATTAAAATTACATTTAATTCGCGTACTCGAAATAAGTAGAATGGTTAAATAAACAAAAAAAAATCGATTGAACGGCAGAGCGATTTTTTTTGGTGATTTTCTTATATCAACTAAGCACCGAGAAATTGGACCCATCAAATTAAGACAAGAAACATTATCCAGTGACTTTAAAACGCCAGTCTTTGTATAGCGCAGAAACAAAAAGCAGACTAACTTCATTTGTATGAATAACGTTTAATTTTTAATTTACCGAATCACTGTGTTTTAATTCTAATAAATAAATATTACATTTATTTTCTTATTATAAATATATATATTTTTTAAATTTTTGCTTAGTATCCTGGTTTTAATAAAAAACTGTAATCACGAAATAATCATAAATCGAAATGATTAAATCAAATTAAAATCATATTCTAGCTTTTGTGCCTTATTGGAGAAGCCTTTGATGAAGAGGACAATGAAGTATGTGGAGCTGTAATAAATATTAGAAAATATACTGATAAAATTGGAGTATGGACCTCAAATTCCAAAAACTCAGAAAGTAATATCAAAATAGGGTAAGTAAATCTATGTTTGATTTTACTAAATGATAAATGAAAACGATGACAATTTTCACTTTTAAATAGACTATTTTTCATATTTTTTTTAAAATAAAAATTCGGGAAAATGTTAAAGACATATATCAGTACTTAAATATAAAGTGAATATGATTAAAATGCATTTCTATTTCGGCTCTGCAAGTATTGTTGGTTTAAATAATCCAATAAAATGCCACATGATAGAGGAACAAACAAAAATATCACTGGTGGCAAAATAATAAATTATTAATTAATAGGTTAATTATTGTTGAGTTCGTTGAATCTGTGTAATATGTTTCATCAATGTTCATTCTACGGATTACTATTATGCTTCTTAATGGAAGAAACAGTAGAAAAACTGAATATTTTGTTGAATACTCTATGATAGCACATAATTACACGTAATTTGCATAATAGTCTATATACATAATAGACTATTAACCACAGAAAAGTACAGTTTCGTACAAATTTTTATATATTCATTATTTTATTTTACTTAATGTCTAATTTTGAAAAATATTTTTAGTTTCATTTTTTTAAGATGTTATTTCTTAAAAATCTATGTAGTGTGTGTGAATATAACTTATAATAAAAAGTATTGCATATTTAATTTATAATCTTTAAAAATGGCATTATGATGTACAGTTATTTTAACGTAAAAAATATATTAAAATGGCATCAAGTAATAAGATATTTAAGCATAGCGTAAATATGTTAATATACATTTTTTTAAATTTGTTAACAGATTATTTTATATTTGAATATTTAATTTAAAAGCTATAAAGAATATTAGAATATGATGCTTTATTCTATTTTTTATCATCGGTATTTTAAAACGCTTTTAGTATAATTGAAAGTAGCAGTAACACAGGGTCAAAGTCGAAGATTTTATTCAATTAAAATTTGTAATTCTATGCAAAAATCATTGGTATAAAAAATGTTTTCCGGTTCCGTCTATACATGTGTGTCTGTCTGTTCCCGATGCCATGAGAATTTTTTCAATTTTGCATCCGGGTCCTAGAGTGGCAATTTAGAATTCTTGAGACCAACCAACTTCAATTGGCGAGGATTTCGATTAATGGTGACTGTTGTGCTGCCTACCTCTGCCAATCACCTCGCGAATAAAACTCTTAGATCTAACAACAATCAGACGTTCTGGTTTATTTCAGAATTTAAAAAGTATAGAAGAAACCAATTCCGGCATGTCCAATCACTAGGAACAAAACAGTCTTCCATCGCAAAGACGACCTTCTATAGAGGCTATGTCTTTGCGAAATTGTATAAAACTGTTAAAACGTTTACTGGTGATATCGTTAGTTCCCATTGATCTTAAATATGCGTTTTAAAGAACCTCATGAGAACGAGTAGAATACAACTTTGCTTTTCCATTATGGCAACAATCAATAAAATAAAAGATGTTTCTACTACCGAACTTTTCGCATTCAAAACGTAAAGCCAAACAACTTGGGTACGTTTGGGACAGCGGTCCAAAATCGAAATAAGTTGATTGAACGTTCAGGTCGAGGGTTATTTCGAGAAGACAATCTTGCATTTGTGGCTAAAGAAATAACTAATGGCTCAATTTCGCCCCAAAATCAGACGCAAAGTCTAAATCAATAACTTGTTGTGATGTCTGAACGGTTCCAATTCCAACCTGTATAAAGCTTCTACGATATCAAGAATTTCTGTTTCTTGAGAAGAATCAACGATGACTTCTTCAACCATTGTTACCGTAACGCGTTTTCTTCTCGCGACTTTGTACTTCCTATCTCAATTGCGTTTTCTAACACCACTAAAGCCTACAACTCATATGTGGAAACGGACCATGGAAACCATCGACGGAATGGCAAGATGACTTCACTTTTGCCGGAAACGGAACGGTAAAAATTAGACTAATAGGAGGATCGTTTAGCAATGAAGTCATAAACATCAAGTGGGACAATAGCATTTGAACTATGACGGTCAGCATGGCAAAAAAACAAGCATTATTTATATGCTAATACGTAAATATATTTCATTTATACGCTATATTACTATCCAATTTAAATATTACTGTCAAACAGATGTACTTACTTCATAAAGTAATCGGGATCATGTAATCATAATTAGAGTATAAAAGTATTTGATATTCCTAACTTCAAACGATTTCGAAGTATTTTTCTTAACCAAATTCTTCGCTTTTGTGGCTTTCTTATTTGTAATAAGACTGTAAACAAACTTAGAAAGTTTAATTGATATAAAAAAAGCAACCTCGTAGGAGGCATTTTCGACTAATCACAGTAGCTGTTGTATTTAGTTACCGATTCCGTCCTCTGTTTCCGCACATACTTACTAGACTTGAGGCTTTTTAATCTCCGCAATTTTGCTATGTAGTTTCATCGCCTTGAGCTAGAATAAATTTCATTTCAGTCAGCTGTCTAGATGTTGAGGATAGCAGACCCTCAACATCTACACTTTGTTCCTCAGTGTTAAGAAAATGGTTAAATTAAAAATAGGCTAATTATATAACGTAATTAGCATGATAGTTCAGATAAATAGCTTATTTTACAGTAAAATTATTGATTATATGAGGGAAATAATTCAAAAAATAGAAAAAAATAAGAAGCATACAGTAGATTAACTAAATTGACTGTTTATAATGGTCAAAACAACGGTGAACAATGTTGTTATAAACACTTAATGTTAACTCTAAACTCTGAAAATTTTTTTGCTATGTATATACAGCACCTAGATACGAAATTGTTTTTAACCCTTAGGCTAGGCTTTAGCGCTGGGAAGTATTATTTTCACAAGTCAGTAGTGGAAGAAGAGTTCAAATTTGTTTTAGATGGTAAAATAGCATGCAGGAAGAATCAGGATTGTCTTGCTGCTATTATTTGTGCTTTGATTCTCAGTTATTATGCTTTTAATTATATTTGTTGTTTTGTAATATTTTTTAACATTACAAAACAACACTTATTCTGTGCTTTTTATTTGAAATAAAATTATTTTGTAGAGAGTGATCATTTCTAAATAGCAAATTAATTCACGTTTATTTACTCTTTGTTAGAAATTCCTTTACGCTTTTTTCAGGTTTGAGAATTTGTTATTCTGTTTATCTTTTGGTCATGTGATGAGTTTTCTCTTTTGTTTAGAATAATTTACTTTTCCTTTACATTCTATATGTTTGTCTCGTAGATTTAACATTGTACAGTACCTTTGCTACAGCGGCATCATTTACAGGGTAAAAGCTTTATCTGAACTGTATTTTTAGCTCCGGCCGTTTAGTCAAATTAAGTCGGGAAATCTGAAACTCTTTCAATTAATATATAGATAATTGAAATAGGTTATCTTATTATACCTTTTTTTTCTTTTCAGACGGAAGTTAAAAGAAAGATTGAACATTCGTGATGGTATATTAGGATATGAAGTAAGTATGTTTAATATTCGGAGAAATATCTGAGTTAAGTTGTTCTTTTCTATTATATACTACACACGTGTCCGAAACTAAACAAACATAATTGTTAGCGTTGATAGCTAGCAAAAGTCATCGAGCCAGTATGTGACGAGCCTGCTACGGTGTTGCGACTGCTTCATCTCAATCTCAGGTGTACATATACTGACAGATCTTGGGTATTGATAAGTAATTTCCATTAATTTTTCATCAATGTCCAACTGTTGTATCTTTTTAATCAAAGATTTACTTCTATTGCTTTAATTTGCGAATCCTGAAAATTGCTGTGTATTACCCTGTGTTAGACGTAGAGTAATAGTTCTTGCCTTATTTGTCAGTATTCATCTACAGTTGTCTTTATTCATGTACAAATGGCTGTCTGTCTTTAAGTTTTGGAAACGTGTGTGTTTAAATGCCTCTTTTCTATTTATTGTACCAAACGCTATATCTTGAAGAATCTAATATATACGAGCAATTATTTATTATGACATCGCCACAATGCCAAGCTGCAATTTATAATCATATTTTAATTTCTTTAATTTAAAATATATGCTTTCCACCTCAAATTAGTAGTGTAATGTCTTGTCCCTGTACATCATACTTTTCCGTTAGCAATCGAGTTGTGCAGGTCATCCATGAAAAATGAAGTAAATAAGCGGTTTCGGATATGAAAACCATCTTCATAGTAATTTCAGAAAATAAAATTACTTATTTAAAAATTGTACAAATAGACAACATTGAAGACTTATACAAAAAAGAAAAACTTTTGAAGTTGTCTAAACGTTCTTTCACAATCAAAACGTCTTTTCACGATCACTGGAACACAATCGACACTGGCGGAGTCCACCTTCCTTTTAGGCTCTTTCTTCCTCGCCTATATTTATGTAAATTGTTTAAAAGTTCCATGACGTCCAGTGATTGTGAAGTTTTTCCTTTTTGTATAAGTCTTCAACGTTGTTTATTTGTACAATTTTAAAATATATATTTCGTCCTGGATTCATTTTTTTTAAATAACTTAACAAAATATGTGGCAGTTCGGAATAATCTAGTCTGGTAATATTGATAACATTATAAACATTAAAATAATAATGCTTTTACTAGTTGACAATGCATAATTAAATTTTTATGCAATAAATAATCGTGTTTGCACTAGTGAATATAAAAATAATCAATCTCTGTTAAAATTGTTTGATAATTTTTACTGATGTTTATTTTCGACTTATTCCTATGCACCCAGTTGTGAAGTAAAGAATAAGACATTTATTTTATTTTAGTATAATAATGTATTCTATAAACTGTCATTATTTAATAAGCAATACAATTTTAAAATATTAATTAACATTTATTAATTTTAGGCCCATGCGGATACTCAAGCAAAATTAGGATCATCGGTACCCTGTCTTTACCAAGTTTAATGGATTTCTTGAAAAACAGATATATACGTGTATCATTATTATTTTCACAGTTCATTTAAAGTATCTTTAACATGTGTTAAATAAGCGGTTTCGAATATGAAAACCATCTTCATAGTAATTTCAGAAAATAAAATAAGTTATTTTAATTGTACAAATAGACAACATTGAAGACTTAAAAACTTTTGAGGTGGTCTAAACGTTCTTTCACAATCAAAACGTCTTTTCACTGGAACACAATCTTTAACAAACTATTGTAATATAAATGATGTAATTATATTGAATGTTATATTTACTATCAATTTATTTTCAATATGGAAATTCTTATGATAAACATACTGTTGTATTATTATTATAATTAACTTAAGTAAGTTTTTTAATTTTAAAAATCCAATAAGATATTTTACAAATAAATATTTGCATGTTTTAATTTTCATTTGAAAATAAAATTTCTTTGTTGAATTCAAACTCCCTTAAATTATATATTTATGTAAAAATAAAAATTTATTTCAAAATATTTCGGTATTTTAGGAATTTTTTCTCGAATTAATGTCTCAAAGTTTGTTGTCTAAGTTTCATTAATTTATTTGATTATAATTTTCTAATATTTAAAAATGCATATATTTTTGTAGTGAATGCAGCAATCTCTATATTAATTAAATAAATGCAACTCTATAACAAAATTATAAAACTGCTTACTTATTTACGTTAATAAATCAAAATTTTATGTTGTTCTTTATTTAAGTTTGTTTATGCGTGTTAGCTTAATCCATGTGATAATCAGGACTTTATATTATGGCAACGATAATCATAAACGATAGCAAGGATATTTAAAAAACTCGGCGAATTAAAGCTTAGACTGGATCTCTCCAATAGTGATGCAAGAGTTGTTAGAACTGCGTGTCAGTTGTTTGCACGTTGCGAGCAATTTCGAGTGTCATTTCAAAGAAATATAAATATACGATGATTGTGGATTATGACGAATGATGGATTGTGACATTTCAGGTATGTATTTTTATTTATTCTATTATATACTTCGTAATATCTACACTCGTTAGACATGGCCTTACAGGTTTGATATACTGTACTGTATTTTGTGTGAAAAATGTAACTAGTGGATTTATACTATACTTCCGATACCGACCGTTTATTAATTTTTTCTGGTTTATTCCTCATTCTGCCTTGTAATGAACTTGAAAAATTAACTGCGGCTTTTTTTTTTGATGAAATATACATACACAGTATTTAAAAGCGAACAAAATCACTTAGTTCACACACTTTCCATTCAGCAAATGAGATGAAATTAAACGTGACCTGTAAATATGCAGAAATCTATAAAAATTTAGATATTTGAGTCAACCTAATTATTAACGATTTTAGCTCTTTTCGATCTGACATAAAATGGCACTAATATTACACAAACGGTTTTTTACCGACCTGAAGTAATCAGTTCGGTTCTATTAGAAATCAGGGAATGTTTAGAAGAGACCAAGGATGCACGAAATAAAAATTTAAGACTTTCGCAAAGGTTTTTCAAGAAAATTCAAAATAAAGCCCTATGAAGATATTTAAAATACATGGTGTGTCTAAAAAGTTCGGTGAATGTTACGCTATCTTGAAATCAACGCACAGCACAAATTCGAGCATGCAAGCAAACATGCAGGGAGTGTTACGCAGTCGTAACATTCGACAGTCAGATTATCGATAATTGTGTGTTTTAGAACTCGATGTCTTTTTTTGACAGTTTTCCGATACGCGATATTATCTCGGTAGTCTTTGACTATCAATAGTTTTCGTTAAAGTAGAGATGGCAACATCGAGCCTTATTTTTTCATCCGACTGTATTGTGTGTAAGCATATTGGTGTTCTTCGGTAGTTCGCCTGTCTGTTTAACTGTTAAAGTATAAAGATTTATAATAACTAGAAGTAATAAAGGGGGTGCAGTCACGTGATATAACGTCATCGCTCCGCCCAACAAAACAATCGTCCGCCATATTGGTTGCTGATTTCACGTTACCTCGCTTGATCACTATTATGTCAACGTGAAATAAAGGCATTTTACCTGGCTTTGCAGCCGATTTGACAGGTAATGATTTGATAAAATATAAAGAGAAAAGTTATTTTATTGGATGGGATCCATACGAAATGAAACAAACGGATTTTTCATCCAACGATTTAACCACGTGGCCAACTATAGAACATAGAGACACAGTAAATTATTTGGTTTTAATAACTAACGCTGTCAGACTGGTTCAGATGAAGACATACAAATCACTCGATGCTCATAATTATTTGACAAGCGGATTTATTCATCGTGATATTTTATCAAGAGCCGTTCGTTATAATTTACTTTTGAATGGGAGGAAAGGTACTGTACTGTACATATCTTTATGTGAGACCTTCCATTACTCATAACTGCGTTAATATAAAGATGAATGTAATTTTATATTTAGTCACATTTTAAGTTAAGTTGTATTTATAATTATCATTAAATTAAAATTATGACACTTACGTGTTGCGGCGTTATTGACAGCGATTTGTTAAATTTCAGATATGTTCGCTAGTACTTTCAACAGTTTACGANAGATAAGAATTATTTTAATACATTATTCTATTATATACTTTGACAAGTTCAGTGAATCTTAGAATAAGAATACAATTTTTTCAAATTGATAAAATTTGTATTTATTAGATATCGCCAAATAAGATTAAACCAAATAAGATTAACACATAGCATAAGTAAATTGCAAAAATTGTGTAAATCCTTTATTACTGTAGAGGAGATAGTTTTTTATTCATAAAAATTAAGAGTTTCTTTTAAAAAGTGATTAAAATTGTGAAAAAAAAGTGAATTTCTATAAGAATTTTTGTTTTCTTGAATCCTGCTAGAACAATTTTGCTAAACTGGTTCGAGTTACAATTTATTAATTTATATCTTTTTTTTTTTCTTTTAATAAATGCATGGTATACTTTACATGAAGTTTTATATTTGTAAATAATAAAAAACTTGATCTGTATTCAGGTTATCATCATATTAATTCAATGTCATCTTAAGTCATAGATAGTCAACTAACTTATCTGAATGCGTAAATTTGTAATAAAATATCGAAAAAGAGTATTTTAAAGATAAAGTATTCATTTTAATTTATTCTAAATAATTTGCTAACTTAAATTAATAGAAGAATTGCCAGTGTTTTTGATTCCTATTGTAACAAATTTAAAAAAGAAACAAATAATAAGCTGTTTACTGTATGTTGATGATATAAAATTACAAATTCATGTTTGTTATATTTTCGAATAATTATACAACCTTTTATTTTAAATTATTATAACTATTACCAGAAATATTAAACTTATCTCCTGAATTACTAAGTTTATATGTTTTTCTACATATGAAAGTATAAAAACCGAAAACATTCAAAAAGTTCTAATTCAAATATTCGTCTACTTTTATATCTAACACTGCACTGTTTTTGCAAAAGGTGCATAGAAACTTTCTTTAAATTACTCACGTGAAAAGTTTATTGTTTTAAGTAAATACTGTAATGATATTTAATTAATAATTATCACTACTGTACTGTATTAAAGTTTAAAAGAATTTTCTTTACTATATAAATTTAATTTTCTAATATTTAAAAATGCATATATTTTTGTAGTGAATGCAGCAATCTCTATATTAATTAAATAAATGCAACTCTATAACAAAATTATAAAACTACTTACTTATTTACGTTAATAAATCAAAATTTTATGTTGTTCTTTATTTAAGTTTGTTTATGCGTGTTAGCTTAATCCATGTGATAATCAGGACTTTATATTATGGCAACGATAATCATAAACGATAGCAAGGATATTTAAAAAACTCGGCGAATTAAAGCTTAGACTGGATCTCTCCAATAGTGATGCAAGAGTTGTTAGAACTGCGTGTCAGTTGTTTGCACGTTGCGAGCAATTTCGAGTGTCATTTCAAAGAAATATAAATATACGATGATTGTGGATTATGACGAATGATGGATTGTGACATTTCAGGTATGTATTTTTATTTATTCTATTATATACTTCGTAATATCTACACTCGTTAGACATGGCCTTACAGGTTTGATATACTGTACTGTATTTTGTGTGAAAAATGTAACTAGTGGATTTATACTATACTTCCGATACCGACCGTTTATTAATTTTTTCTGGTTTATTCCTCATTCTGCCTTGTAATGAACTTGAAAAATTAACTGCGGCTTTTTTTTTTGATGAAATATACATACACAGTATTTAAAAGCGAACAAAATCACTTAGTTCACACACTTTCCATTCAGCAAATGAGATGAAATTAAACGTGACCTGTAAATATGCAGAAATCTATAAAAATTTAGATATTTGAGTCAACCTAATTATTAACGATTTTAGCTCTTTTCGATCTGACATAAAATGGCACTAATATTACACAAACGGTTTTTTACCGACCTGAAGTAATCAGTTCGGTTCTATTAGAAATCAGGGAATGTTTAGAAGAGACCAAGGATGCACGAAATAAAAATTTAAGACTTTCGCAAAGGTTTTTCAAGAAAATTCAAAATAAAGCCCTATGAAGATATTTAAAATACATGGTGTGTCTAAAAAGTTCGGTGAATGTTACGCTATCTTGAAATCAACGCACAGCACAAATTCGAGCATGCAAGCAAACATGCAGGGAGTGTTACGCAGTCGTAACATTCGACAGTCAGATTATCGATAATTGTGTGTTTTAGAACTCGATGTCTTTTTTTGACAGTTTTCCGATACGCGATATTATCTCGGTAGTCTTTGACTATCAATAGTTTTCGTTAAAGTAGAGATGGCAACATCGAGCCTTATTTTTTCATCCGACTGTATTGTGTGTAAGCATATTGGTGTTCTTCGGTAGTTCGCCTGTCTGTTTAACTGTTAAAGTATAAAGATTTATAATAACTAGAAGTAATAAAGGGGGTGCAGTCACGTGATATAACGTCATCGCTCCGCCCAACAAAACAATCGTCCGCCATATTGGTTGCTGATTTCACGTTACCTCGCTTGATCACTATTATGTCAACGTGAAATAAAGGCATTTTACCTGGCTTTGCAGCCGATTTGACAGGTAATGATTTGATAAAATATAAAGAGAAAAGTTATTTNGTCGATGACATCTTGCTTGCATGGGATGGTTCTGCAGAGGATTTAGACAAATTTATTCAAATGCTAGCTTCAATATATCCTTCTATCAATTTTACTGTAGAAGAGGAGCAAAATAATACAATTTCCTTTTTAGATTTAGAAGTGCATAGATCTCTGGAGCTAACTTTTGCGGTACACCATAAAAACAACAGAGGACCAGATATTATCCCTGTAACTGCTTTCCAACCCACAAGCTTCGTCAACTCTGCTATTACTTCGCTTATTTGGAGAGCGCTCCTCATTCCATCCTCCCAGGCATTAATTGATGAAGAATTACAAATCATCAAAAGAGCAATGCACAATGCCGGATATTCTAATTCCAAATATCGATATCTCTACAACCGGGTCATAAATAAATTATTTCCAAAATCTTTCCTCAGCAACAAAGAAAACCTAAAGATAATAAACCCTCCAATACCGTACTTGGGCACCATCTCACTAAAAATAACGCGCATATTCAGAAAGCATGGTTTTATATTGCCTATAACCCCTCAACCGACACTACGAAGAACATTGTGCAACGATAGAGACATTCTCACCTTGAATGAAAAATCGGGGGTTTATATAATTCCATTAAAACATACAACATCAGGGGAGGAAATTATGTATATTGGAGCTACCAGCAGAATGATGCGGTCTCGTATCTTCGAACATCAAGAAGATATTAGAAATAACAGACCAGCTACAGAATTAGCGAAAAAGGTTCTAGACCAAAATTATCTTCCACTTTGGAACAACATTAAATTACTTAAGCATTGCAATGATCGTAGACAAATATTTATATGGGAAAACCTGTACATATCTGCTGTTTTGCCGTGCAACGCGCCGACGTTGGAAATACCACAGCTATGGATAACTTTATTTAAACAATCCAAGTTATAATTTTGTGATCTAATTTTATTCTACCACCATATACGGCACCATCAATCAATATTTATATGATTTGGGGAGTTCAAGTTATTACAGCAAGTTACTTTAAAAAAAA
>NW_019384922.1:359801-366645 GCF_000671375.1 Centruroides sculpturatus | reverse complement strand
AAAAAAAAAAAAAAAAATAGTTAAACATAGTATATTAATTTCCCCTATAAAAACTAGTGACATTCTTTTTTTAAAGAACACATTGTTTTTACTTTTAGTAACTATTTTCTTTTTAAAATCTCTATCACTTTCTTAGTCTTATGAAGAAAACTACAAAAGAAAAAAAAAGAAAAAAAAAAGTATTTAAGTATTTTTAATTTGAAAAGTCATTTTATTAATTGTATGTCAAATTCATTATTTAAAAATTAGCATACAATCTATAAATTTACACATTTATTCATTAATTACATTTTTATTTTAAATATTCAACAGAACTGAAAAAGTCACAGAAATTCCTAAATCTATCCTTTTGGGACATTCAACTATCATAAGCAATCATTTAAGATTAAGCATTAAGATGGTCTGTCTCCCCTTTTTTCTCTACTTATTACAATTAAACAATTAAACTAAATTCGTACAATTTCATAATAGTGATTTCATATAATAAGAATATCAATATTTACACTTGTGATAATAAGACAAAAAAAATAATACAATTGCCACAAAAAACACTGGGTAAGTATAAACAACACAAAATTAAACCAAATTCCAGTAAAAACATACAAGATTTACCAATAAACAAACATTTTCAACAGCTTCAGCTATCATCGTCAGGTTAAGCACCAATGTTCGAAATAGAACCTAACATTGAATGTCAATCTTTAAATGATGGTGAAGTCTGATTGGTCATTGCTGTAGTGATGCAGAAAATTAAAATGGGATATCTCCAGGCCTAATGTAGGTGTTAGTATCTTAAAATTAATTGCAACATTTTTCTTATAATCTTTATATATTTCCAATATTTTGAAGAGCTTTAAGAACAGAAACTCTCTGGCCAGATGTAGAAGTCAAGCCTTGTGTATGGTTGAACCTGGTATTCTGTGGATAGGATAGTTAAGGTGAAGTGGTGGTATTATGCCTTTATTTATAGACATAAGATGTTCCTTCAAACCAAGTCAAAATACATAAAAAAAAACAAACTAACAAACTTTCTTCATTTTAGATAAACATTAACTTTATTCCCCCCATTAGAATAATCATAAAATTTTAATCCCTCTCCCTTCAAATGCTCATGTAATACCTGAATATTTGCTCTTATAACTCAAAAAATAATAAATAATCTATATCATCTAAATTCTAATATTTTTACAAAACTGTATGTATAGTATCATCAAGTGAGTATATATTATAACTTGAAAACATTAAATGTATAGTTTAAAAAGCAAATTTTAATCTTCAAAATTTTTTGAATGATATTGTATATTAAAAAATTTAAATTTTATTCTTTAATTGAAGATAAAAAGTAGTTTACAGATGATATGATGTTTACTTATTACAAACAGCACAATACACTCAGCTTTACTTCAAAAAGTTTTTTATATTTATCTCATTCATTGTTTATTTAGCCATTCAAACCTTATAATTCTATTTACAAAATCCATTTTTGCAGAACTGTTTTAAATTAAACAAAAATTTGAATATGAAGAAACACATAGCAGCATATTTTTAAAAAAGTGTTTGATTAAATAAATATTTTATTTTTCAAATTTCAAATAATGATGGCAAATTTTAAAGTTTAACAAATATATCATAAATGAAAATAAATATTGTTGAAGAATTACTTTTTACTAAAATATTATAGTATAAATATAACAAACATCCTGAAGCCAATGCACTAATACTAACCCAAACAAGCACTATAATTAATTGGGCTATTATTTTGTTATTATTAATACTTAGATATTAAGTAATTTGGTATTAGAGATAGATGTTGGGCATCATTTCTTATCTAAATAAATTATTATAATAATTTAATAATTTATTGAATAATTTAGAACAAAGGAAGAAAGAAGTCTGGAAGAAAAGAACCTGCCTGGAGTGGGATTTGACCTCTGCTTACTGTGCAGTGCACTACCACTTATGCCACCTGGACCTCCAAGCAATTCTTCGCTTCCAGATGTAAGCGGAGGTCGAGGGTTCAAATCCTACTCTGGGCTAGTTCTTTTCTTTCGACTGCTCTAAATTATTTGTTAAATTATTATAATTATTAATTTAGATAAGAGATGGTGTCTAACATCTACTCTAATAACAAATTCCTTAATATCTAATATTTAGTAGTATAATAATAATAAAGTATTAATAATAGTAAAATAACAACACAATTAATTATGGTGATCATTTGGGTTAGTATTATAATTCAAGATCTTTAAACTATTCTTTGGTTTATGATTTTTTTCTAATAAAATATTACTTATAAAGTATTATTCAATATGCAAAATGATTTTTGGTCTATAACTTGGCTAACTAATTGATGTGGAAACAAGGATTAAATGGAGGAAGTCCAGATAATGTGCTTTGTGGGAGATGTAAACACTACAAGATAATCAGATGTTGCAGATTTGAGTCCTACTTCAGATCAATCTTTTCTTCCAAAGTAATAATAACATTTCTAAACACTGGATTATTCTACACTACAATCACCATGACATTACTGGTGAAGAATTCAATAAAGCGTTTTCTAACAAGTATTCCAATGCATGGAAACCTGATGATGACCATTAAAAACAGAAGAAAACATTTGTTTTGAAGAGAATTATTGCTGATTTTAAGTAATTACTTATTTATTGTATTCTACACTATACGTTGACTAAGTAAAAGCTCATTTAAATTTATAAATAAATCCACTAAATACTGCATAATATACAAAACCCTTACACAACCAAAAGTCCAGCTCAAGAAACACAAGGATGGAAAAATGAAATATTTTCAATTGCTTTTAGCAATCATCCTCAAGTTATAGAACTTTATTTTGGTATACATTTACAAATAAGTTCTTTAATTTAAGGATGATTGCTAAAAGCAATTGAAAATGTTTGCTTTTCTCCATCATTGTTTTTCATGAGCTGGATTTTGGTTGTGTAAGTGTTTGTTTAACTTTAGTTTTTAAGCTGATTATTTGCTTTAAAAACTTAAGATTTAATGATTCAATTAAGAAAATTGCAGAATGAGTCAAGTGATTATATTTGTTATTAGAAAAGTCTGTATGGTATTTTCTTTGACAACATATGTCCTTAATTTATCCTTAGTCATTAGCATTAGCAAATTTTTATTTTAGTTTTTGGGAATATGATTATTTACAAAATTTAACTAAAAATGCATGCATATATATATAATAAATATTATACACACTTGTGCATAAATTTCATCAGGAAATATTAATTAATACTTAAATATAAAAATGCATGTTATTGGTAATAATATGATTGAATTGAAATAAGACCAAATTTTAAAAATATCTACTTAATCATTATCTTTAAAAGATGCAAATCATTATTTACAAAGTAAATTAAAAACATATTTATTTCATTGATATTTTATATTTAAAATTAATATGAAAATTAAATGGCAATTAATCTTAATTAAATAAAAAAAAACACTAATGACGTTGACATATTCTATATAAATCAGAATAGAATTTGCTGTAATTCTAACTTCAGTTAAATTGATGATAATGATGGACACTTGCTAATCATAATACTAACAACTGGAAAGGGAGAAAAAAACATTATTTCTGAGTGTAAAAGCTAAATGTATATTTATCTTTAAGCTATCAAGCATGGATCTCATTCCATTAATATCACCACAGCCACAAATTCTTCCAGAGGAATCAAAGATATCTTTAATTCTGTTCATTTGTTGTGAAACTGTGTTGTACTAGAAATGGTTCATGTATTTTTAATATTGCTTTATCATTTTAAATAGATGTACAAGAATTTTACTGTGTCTTTACAACCACCTCATTCTTCAGGTTTGTAATATACAAACTTACCGTGTACAAGTGCCACATCGAGGAAACTGTTGACTGATGAGTGGCAAAAAAGTCCGAAACGTGTAAATGATACCGTATCAACTAAATAAAGGTTTTCTGGAAAAGAAGCCATGTGATTGGTTAATAAAATGATCTCGTGTTCAACACTTCTAAAGAAAATCTTTAATTCTACTATCAGCATTGTATTTGGCAAATTCTATTCAGTTAAAATTTCTTTGAAATGCATCTTTCATTCTTCTAAATTAAAAAAAAAAAAAAAACAGTTTCTTGCACAAAACAATTTAAGGTTTTAATTTCTGATGATAAACTTTTCAGTATTATTTGTTAAAATTCAGAAACTATGTAACTTTTTATTCCTTTCTGATTGTACTATGCTTTAAAAATCAACACGAACACTTTACATAGTAAGAAACATTTTAATGCTAATGTTTTCAGCCATATTCTATGACCATCATTAGACCACAATATAACCAAAATCTAACACTACTATTTGTTACAGGAAGAACTTTATAATATAAACTATTAACAATAATCCACAAAACCTTTTTATAACAGTGTTGTGTCTGTAGCAATCTTCACAAATGTTTTCGACCTTCACCAAGGTCTGCTTCAGGTGGTGACTAAACGGTGTCTCCTCTTGACCATTGGAACGATACGCTGGAGATGTAAATAAAAACACTTCCAAAACACCAAAGTAATCAGACAGGCGTTTCATATTGATCACATCCGTCACCTGGAAGCCTGGGAGATTTATAAAGCCAACATTGGAGACATCTGTATCAACGTTAAAAACGGAGAAATGATCGCACAGGTGTGGAGATACTTATTCGAAGAATTCAAACTGGGACAGGAGGAGGGATGAAACACGATACGCACATTATTTACATCTATGGCGTCATCATTCCAACGGTCAACCTGAAGCCATCCACCTGAAGCAGACCTCGGTGGAGGTCGAAAACTTTTGTGAAGATTGTTACAGACACAACACTGTTATTTTTGTGGATTGTTGTTACTCAACACAGTGTTAAGATTAGTAGTCGTTTTGTGTTATAAACTATTAATTAAAGAATGATAGAATGGAGACTCAATTCAAATTAGAATCTCAGGAGTGGATAGAGTACCAGTGGAGGATCCAGAATTTGGACTTGCTGAGAAGTATATATGTAGCACTACTTCTAGGACTCTTGGCACAAAGATTAAGAATAGTGTTACCACCCATCCGGTTTTCACCCAGACAGTCCAAGAATTGATTCACTGTCTGGGTGAACTATTAATTTTGTTTGGGAATTTCGTAGAAATTGTGAAATTACAATGAAACAAAGTTCTTGCAAATATTTTTACAAATTTATACTATTTTAACAGCAAAAGAATTCACACTCACTGAAACTCATCTGCAATTCTGTCATGTTCATCTGCTTACGTGCAGCACGCAACCTGTTGACCATTTTTTTTTTGCATGTACGATCGTACACATCTACAGGCTAAGTTATCTAGCATGTTATTCTTTGCATTGTAAAATGACATTGCGCATGCATCAAGAACTTCTGCTCGAACAAACCTGACTTGCCGTCTGGGTCAGTAATTTTGAAAAGGTGGCAACAATAATTAAGAATCATGAATGGAGCTTTAGAAAGAGCTGTCCAATACTACTTTGGTGACAGTTACTTTTGTTCTACATATTAAGGTACATTGGAAAAGGATGGAGTTGATATAATCTGCTCATAACATAATTGGATTTAAAGAACATGGAACTGTTGAGATATACAAATCTGCTAGGAGATCAAACCACTAAATTTTAAGATGCCAACAATATTTCTAATGCATAAAAGTATCTCTAAATCCATTTGACCTGTAAGGTTTTATTATTCTAATGATTTACTTTGATCATGCTACATTGTTTTGTGTTTATATTTAAGTTTGAATTTTTATTTAATATTACTGTTTATTATTGTATACTAGTTTAAATTTTCATAATGTCTATCATTTTATTTCTGTTTGTACTTGAACAATTTGAATTTGTAAATGTTATTCTAGTGCACCCATTCTGCAAACATTACTTTTATAATTTTTATAATGTTCTATTCAGTACCCATTTCCTATTTTAAATTGTGGCCTGATGATAATCATTGAGTATGATTGAAAATGTTACAATTAAAATGTTTCTTACTGAATACATAAGTTGTTGATTTTTTAATATAGAGTTGTTCCTATGCTTAGCAAGAATCCATCACCATCTTAAATTACATAAAGAAATTTTCAATTAATATAAAAAGGGGAAAAAAATTATTAATAATACTTATAACAATAACAAACTTCCTGTATAATATAGCCATTTTAATTTTGAAACTTGCAACATTTTTATCAAACTTCTGTTGATAAGAAATGACTAACAGACTACCAACTCTCTACATTTCTATTTTTAAATTTGATTATATTTGTAGTTATTCTTAATAAATTTTTAACAAACTGAAACATGCAATTAATATTTATAATAAACTAGCTTACCCGTCGCGCATTGCTGCGATCTCAGAAAAGAAATTCAAACAAACTCGTTATGATAAAATTCAATTTACATTTTATCATTTTTATTGAAACTTATTATTATTATTAATTTTCATGGGGAAAACATTGCAAAGTGTCGTTTCAATTCTATTTATTTATTGGAGTACTTGTAGATACATGATATTTTTTGTTTTTCCGCCTGGTGCGTATACGAATAAATCAGGTTTTCCGACGCGTGAGCGGGCCTCATACAGTTGTCCATGCAAGAAGCACGGATTCTCCAAATTTAGCCCATACACTCGCAGCGATTGTCAGAAGTGCGATATTCCCCATTTATATATATATATTTTTTAATCATTTATAATTTTGATTATTTAATTGCTCCTTCCTATCTTCCTTGGCATGTTGTGAAATTTCTGATAGTTGGATAATAAACCGTTTTATTGTAATTTGTCTTTTTAAATTATTTTGAGT
>NW_019384922.1:287261-359229 GCF_000671375.1 Centruroides sculpturatus | reverse complement strand
TTTTTTATTTTGTACAAACAAAATAAATATATTGAAAAATATAAAAATAATAAAAAATTATACTTCAGAAGTTAATTTAGTATCAAAAACGTAAAATATTTGAGTAGCCCAAGACATAGCCAAAGATTGCAGCGCCACAGCACTAGCAAAAATTTAAATTTGCCAACTGGAATTCTTTTGGATAACCGACGCTCTACTGTAGTTTAATTTCTATTAAAAATATTGTCATTTTTAAGTAAAGAGCATACAAATAATAATTTAACCTCTAAGCAGAAACCTAGGTTTCTACTACATAATTGGAAACATCAGTCTGATAGACGTTGGATTTTTGTAGACTTCGTGTTTTGCATATTTGTTACTATACAAGAGTTTATTGATGTTCTTTTGGGCAATAAAAAGCAAAATAATGATTATTAATCCAAATTTATTCAAAACTAATTTCATAGTAGTAAAATTGCATATGTGATGCAAACTTTTTTGCAGCACTTTAGACAAATTGAATTGTTGCATTTGATACACTTGTAGGAAATTTTTCTGTCCTTTGAAGATGGATATTTCAAACAGGTTTTCCTCTTCTCTAGCTTGTTGCTCAAAACTTCATCATCTCCAGCAGTCGTTTCATATTCTAGTATTGTCTCCCATGTCGATGTTGTAATCTCTCTGGTTAGATTAGGAATACAGAGCCATCTTTTGATATGTGGGTCCAACAGAGTGAGCCAAGCATTTAATAAAATGGAAATTTTTGTTGACTGGATTTTCACAATTGCACAAAAAATTTAAGATCTTGATGATTTACAAATACTTGTTGATGGATTATCCATAATAAAGAGTTTTAAAATTAAGAAAAATCTTACTGCAAAGCAGCAAAAGTAGCAATTGAAACAATATAAAGTATAAATACGAAACATACAGTCTTACATACCTTTGCATTCAATACATAATATGAAACACCCAGTCAGTAAGACTTTCATATTTTAAAAAATTTATATGTATCTTGAAACAGTCACAAGCTGTATAGTAACACATGCTTAGTGTAGATGAATGATTGATAATAAGCTATTATGGAAGGGCAAACTGAAGCTCAAATGGTTCTTCCACATTGTGGAATAATGTAACAGCAGCAGTCTTACAGACTAATGTTTCTGTTTAGAGGTTAAATATTTAAAGACTAAACAAACATTTAAAATTTTTTTGCAAGAATTAAAAGCTACCTTTTCTAACTTCTTATTTGCTTAAAAATATTTTTATTTTAATTACATTTGTGTAATATAAAAGAAACATTTAAGAACTAAGTAACAAATGAGAAAACTTAGTTAATTATTCAATCAACATTTAAATCCAACTGTCAAGTAATCAACATAACTGCTTAGAGAATAATCACAATCAATAAAAATTTATATTTCATTTAAAATAAAATTTCATATAGTAATTCTTCCAATTCATTAAACATTTTCTTTCAAATGCAAAATTTATAGAATTATAATCTAACAGTATGTTCCATACAGGAAATCACTAATCAATGTAGTACAAACAACTGCATTACTAAAATTAAACAAATATTTAATACTCAATAATACATAGTGAGTATGCCCTTTATAAACAAACATACTTTTTTGAAAGTGTTTTGTTTATATGCATACTTGAATATAAATAAGAAATTAAATGTTAAAGTTACAATAATAGAAATGCTCCATATTTTTACTTATTTAAATTCTTCTGACCTATTTGTGTAGCTAAGAATTATGAACAATCACACTTATTACAGTTTAAACAATATATCAAAGTATTTTTTACTCAGATTTTTTTAAGATAATCTGCTGACTAAAAACATTAATCTACAAACATAGTAACTCATAAGATTAAATTTTAATATTATTGAATAGAATACTGAACATGTATTATTTTTTAGCATATTTTTTCTATTTTTTTATATTCTTATTTATGATTTGCTAAATATCAATTAAAAATATTAAATAGTAATTCAATTTTTACAAAAACCTGTTTTAAAGAATTTATTTTATTGTAACTTTACTTGATTTGAAGTGATATACTATGTTCAAGTTTAAACAGAATATATAAAATTTAATCTTTCTTGAAAAAAAACTTAAAATTCTTAAATTCAAATGTAGGAATTTTTATTACTATAATAATAATAACAATGATAATAATAATTATTATTATTTAAAAAGATTTAAAGTATTTTTGCTTCCTATGTTATAAGTGTCTATGATTATTCTTTAAACAGAATAAAAAAACAAAGAATTGCCATGTGTTTAAACACATTTATGTTTAAACATAGGACAACTTCATATTTTTAAATCTTAAATTGAAATTTACAAGAAAGAAACAACACATTATAACAGAATTATTGACTAATGTTTATTTATAACAATAACAAAAAAATACTTTAAAGATGGATGTAAGCAAGACAACTGTATGTCACCAGTTCCTTTTTTCAAAAATTTTTATAATTTTAATTGGATGTGTTTGTGTTTTTTAAAAGGACTCTGTAATTTTCCAGCAACAAGCAGCCTACAAAGAAAGGTCAGTCGCCAAAAATATGTTAGTCTTGGAACATAAAAATAAATGGTGATCCTTTTTGGACAGTTTTGTCTTCAATTTTATTAAGGATAACCTTTTAACAAAATATCGTGAAGTAATTATTAAAAAAAGTATATTTTAAATAAACATTACAGGCAGCCCTCAACTTTTGCACGTAATTGGTTTCTGAAAGTGTGTGCAAATGTTGAATGTTCAAAAGTAGAGGGATGTAAAAAATATGAACTAAAAACCAAAATATTTATTCCTTAATTTTACTCTTATTTTTAAAAATTGTACATAGATCTGTCTACATCGTGTGAACATCCGGTTGAAGCAAAAGATTCACTGTTTTCAGAACATTTAATTATTTCCATCTGTCTCAATCGTATGAAGTTTATAAGTCTTTAATTTCTTTTTGTTCGTATCAGCACTGCAGTTTCTCCATTTCTCACTCATGATTATCAATTTATAAGGATGAAATATTTAAACATAAACAAATAAACTGGCAAAACACACAACTTGTTGATGCACACCCTAATGCAAGACTGAAACTTTTGACCTCTTGCTTGGAACAACACAGTAGTGATTAGGATTCTGAGAAGTCCACTATTGTAGGAAATAATGCGTGTCCGAGAACATAGAGAGAGCTATCACACTTTGTAGTGTATGAGCGTTCTGCATGGAACGAAATTTTTTCATTATCAACAAAAATATTTAAAAAGTTGAATTTTTAAAAATGTGCGAAATAGAGGATTGTGCAAAAGTAGAATGTGTGAAAGTCAAGAGCCGCCTGTATTTCAAAAAAATTTTAGTAGAAAAAAAACTGTTTAAGCAATTACTTTCATTTGTTTTTAAGTTCAATATAAATACAGGTATACCTCGCCTTACGTCGGTAATTGGTTCCAGGAGAACGACGTAAGTCGAATTTACTTGTCTCCGAATCTACTTATCACTAGGCTAAACCGTAAATTACCATTTCCGGTTCTGTATTTTATTTATTAATGCATTTTTAATAATATATGGTAAATAAAAATCTATTTTAAGCTTACAAACAAATAAATTTTAGTTTTTAATATAGTACAAAAAAAGTAATCTAAATTTACGAATGCATGTACTGTAAATACAGTACGTACTTGTATATATTTTAATATGATTTTATGTGCTTTAAACGTTTTTCTAGTCATATTATGACTTCAATATTTGTGGCGGACAGATGTAAAGTCGAATAAAATGACTTAAACTTGATTTTTATTTTTCCATATACTTTTTTAACAAGCGATGTATAATCGGGAACGACGTAACTCGAAACGACGTAAGTCGAGGTATGCCTGTAATGTTTATTTTAGAGCTGCCACATTTTCTAAGTGAAAATTGCAATTTGACTTACATAATTTTAATTTTTGAAAATTTGTCTTATTTCACATTACAATGCAAATATTAAATGAATACACATTTTTTCTCAATGTATTTAAGTTTCAAATAAACAATCACAATTATTAAAATCTATTTTCAATCCATTCTGCTATTTTTATCAGAGCTATTTTCAATATCTATAAAGATAAGCAAATTCAAGATGTATAACAATGATTTATTTTGCTTAAAAAGCCTTAAGAAACAATGTTTAATTTTTTTATTTTATAACAAATCTATATTACCAAGAGGTGTTTCTGAAGATGACTAACCACATTCACAATTGTTTATTGAATGTTAACCCATAGCAATATTATGCAACCTTATTACAAAAGAGAAATAATACAATAATATAAATCTTATATTATTGTAAAATTTCATTTTATATATTTTAGAAATAAATGTTTTTTTCCTCCATGATATATTCAAAGTGATATTACAAAGTATAACAAAATATGTTAAAAACTGAACATAATAATACAGTCAATTCACATTAATATGAATCACTAGGGAAACAGTAATTAGTTCAATTTATTGAAAATTCATATTAATGATTTTTAGGTTCATGCAGGTTGTAAAGATAATTTGCAGTTTGTTTAAAAAATTCTGGTTAAATATTTCTTCACTTTAGTACATTAAAATTAATATTGTGACAGTGGTTTTGCCAAGGCAGCAGCAAATTCACTTTAATGCAAGAATTTGCTTTATTGGTGTTCATTTTAAGATGAGTCAACTGTATTATTCTAAATAAAACAATAGATGCTGTTTTCTGAAATTTGTTTTTGCATGAGTTTAAATGCCAATAAAACTACTGTAGAGTTAACTAATATTATTATTACTTCCATTACTTTAAACAAATTATTCAAATAAACAATCAAATTAAACTGTTCCCAGAAGAGCAAACTTTTGATTTTCTTGAATTTCAATTATATTATACTTTGTTACAATGTAACACAATTGAACTATTTTATTAATTGTACAAATAAATTAATCTTCTAATAACAAGGCAAAAAGCAAAAATACATACAACCCTAAATTGGCCTTGCAAATAAGCAAGTTTTCGCTTATAAATATTTTAGGTCCAATTCTAAAACCTTCCTCAAGTATATCCCTTCTGAAATTGAATCTTTTGGGTAATAACATTCTAGAATAGACTGTAGGTTTTCCAATGAGTTCTAATTCAAAATTTTTTAAGCATCCAATGGAATGTGTTTATTCAAAAGACTACTCACACAGTCAACCTAAATCCAGCAATGGAACAGTTGCATGAAGGTTTTCATCTACCTTCCAGTAGACATTTAGTTCATTTTTCTTTTATTCTTACAAATCAAATGTCATCTAAATAAAAAGACTAGTGGCAAAATATCAAAATACCAGACAAAGTGAGATCTTTCAAAGACAAAATTAAACTGCTAGATCATCTGCAGGAAGAAGACTCAACAACTTAAATGCTTATGGTAGCTTCATTTATAACAACAACACAAGATACTTTAAGAATAAAGAGACATTAGAAATGTAATAGCAAAATTTACATCACAACATCTATAAAAGTATGTTTTCATTTTTTATTCATATATTTTTTCACTTTCTTAATCTAAGTTTTTTCAATGTATTTCTCCTTTCCACAGTTGTAATTTCGAAAGATAAAAATAAAAAGTGGATATATCTTTTTAATTGTAATTTCCTTGTGCTCCTAATTACACACAACAGTTTTGTAGAATATAACCCATGAATATGACTCTTCTTTTTTATTATAACTCATCATAAACTGCATTTCTTACTAATTAAACACACTCAAGAAAACCTTTTAAATATGCAGCCGTATTTATTACATTCTAACGTTTTCGGTCATATTCAAATGACCTTTTTCAAGAATAAATGGAAAAAAGAAAAATTGAACTCCTAACTCTAAAATTTGAATTAACGATACAAGCGTTTTGGAACATTTTTAAAAGGATATTCTACAGGAATAAAGAGCGCCATCTCTACATAAAGGCTGTTATTATGTAACCACAGTAGCTATTAGAACGTTAAAAAGTATGACGTTCAAGATATAAAATAACATAAAAATAAAAATACCAAACAAACAATGTGACGCGCAAATACATTAGTTTAAGAGTCCTTAAGTAAGTTGCTGCTTTGCCATCGTTCTTGCCGCTTATAATATACTTGCTCACCAGGCTGCCGATACTTTGCTTGCATCTCGGAAGTTGATAGCTAATCCTTTTTGGCTGGTTTTGCAGATATGCCAGGCTTCAGCATACCGGAGGTGCTTTTTTATTATTATTAATAGTTACCAATTATAATAAAATAACCTCAGTAATCAGTTTTAATATTTTTTGAATTAGAAGACAGACTTTTCAAAATGGTACTATTTTCATTTTCAGAATATGTTCTATTAAAAAATAATTTTATTAATCTGCACCTTTTTCTATCAATGTTCATCAAATCCATTGAAGTCGTTTTGTAAGGTATCTCAACATAATATAATAATGAGTAAAAACAAAAAAACAGATAATTAAATTCAATATAAAAAATTTATTAAACTCCTTTTATTTTAGGCAGAGAATTAGCAAAGCCTCTTTCTTTTACATGGCTTATAAAATTGATTTTATTCCCAAAATTTAATTGGTCAATTTTCATTAAACTTAGTCATAGTTTTACATAAGAGAGGATAAGGAAATTAAAAATGTGATAAAAAATGGGAGTTTATGATTTCATTTGAAATACATTGAGGTTAAAGTAAAAATGTCCAAGATTGTTAGCACAAGTGGGTGCAATTTTTTTTTATATTCAAGCCAATTCCTAGTTGATGTTTGGCCAGAAAACAAATTGTGTCTAGTGATATGATGATATACTTTGTCATAATTTATGTCAAAATAATCAGTAATCAGTCATCTGTATTTTTCTGCTGTTCCCTGATACTAGATGTCTACAACTGATCACTTTTATCTGCAAAACACAGTTTAAACTATATGATTTTCTATACATTGAATGACTTCATTCTATGTTATATATAATAAAATTATTATAAAATAATAGTTCTTATAAAATTTACAATATTTCTTTTTATGAATACAATTTTTTTTTTTTTTTTTTGAGTTTTGATGAATATATGTTAGAAAGTGTCTCATCAGTTTTTAAATATTCCATATATTTAGAAATATTCAGCTATTCAGTAAAGATTGAAAATTCTAATCTATGTTCTTTTAGCATTCTTTTCTGTATAAGTTCATTTAATATTAAAGCAGCAATATTTATTGTTCTGCAAGCATATTTGATTTATGATATAACTTACACACATATGGTGGATGACAAGCCAATAATAATTGTACTGACTCAAGGGAAAATTCACACAAAAAAGTGTTAAATAACATTTTATTTCTTGCAAGCACTTTCGACGCAGTAAAAGGTATCATCCTCAGGCAGATACAGAATCGTACCAATTTTGAACAAATTTTAAATTGAAATAAGAATGGCATTAGTCGTTTGGAACATAACAACATTTAGAACAAGAAAACTTAAAACTTAAATATGAAATACATGTAACAACGAGGTGTGTGCGTCTTAATACACAGAGTGGGTGGAGAGTGTAAGAGCAGAGCTAATATTGATGTATTAATCTCTTGTATAGACTAATCCAAGTTCCAGGCAAATCCAGGATGGGGGAGTTGCAAGGCGACATCAACATGGTGAAAAGGGCCTCCCAAATGTACACTAGGCCCCCTTCATCAATATGTATCACTAGGCTTGTTTTAATAATATAAATTTTTTATTATTTTTTTTAACAAACTCAAAATTATAATAGTACTTTTATGTTCAAAAAAATTAAAAATAAAGTTGTATATATTTGATTTTTTTCAGCACAAAACTTGCTTTTATTGTGGGATTTTACAAAAATCAAATTTAGTGCAAATTCCATGAATATTGAAAGTTTAAAAACAACTATTTAAAAAGTTTTACTGAATACAGTAATAAATTTTTAAAAATTTTAGTTTTAAGATATCAGAATTTCCATAACTTACTGCTATTTGTCATTTTAAATATAATATACATGAATATATCTGAAAGGAATAGAAAATGTCATTTTGACATTCACTTTTATTTTATCTATTTACTTTTGTTCAACCAGAATCCTTATATTTTACCAATCAATCAAATCAAAATAATAATAATTATTATTATTTGCATTAAGCAATACAACTATTACTGGAAGTTTACAAAATTTAGTTATTACATTAATCATTATTAACATATTATATTTGGTAATCAAGAATTAATATTACATTTAAAATAAATTTTTTTACTAATGATTAAATTAGTAAAAATAAATTATATTTATGCATAAATATTAGTTGATAAAATACTTGAACTTGTAAATCAACTTGTAAATTTCTTAAAGTAATTATACAAATTTAATAAAGTAACATTAGATGTATTATGTAAAAAATAATAAAAATTTTTCATCTGTAATTTTCTTCTAATTTCGTAAGTTGGTAATTCATAATCTGTAAGCTTTATCACACAGAAAACACATGCACTTTTGAAAATCACATTAAAAACATCTCCTCTATCCTTCAAAATAATGCAATCTTCTGTCAAAAATCATTTAATAGCTATTCAACCTAAGTTGATTAAAGAGTTTTTTTAACATTAAATGGTAAATTAGAAGACATATATCCATTAATATTTAGTTAATGTAAAATCAATTTATACCATTTACGATGAACTATACCCTGTTTACTGTGGTGCATTCATTCCAATAATTTGTTACTATTCCATAACACCTTTATTTTCTTTCTCAATTTTTCTTCAAACTTATAAAATCTTCGTATTGTTCCACTGATCTTTGCTTTTAACTTTAAGATCTAGCTGCCAACTCTGTGCAAGATTATAAAAACTGCTATTTCAGCAATGTCATTTTTCTATTTTTTCAAAAGAATCCAATTTTCTTAAATTTTTATATTTTTACTTTTTCTATTATCTTAGCCAATCTCTTTCAATACTTAATATCAAGTGCAATATCAAATAATAGATAACTATCTAACTCTTGGTGTATAGGTCAATATTTTACTTTGGGTACCTTTTAAGCTAGTTGTTATTTGTATCAGTATGTTTTCAATTTACAAAATTGAAAACATACTGATTATTAGACTCTGGTAAGGGGAAGACTAAAGTAGAAACTTTAAACAAATTTGAAGAATATCAGTAAAATATGTTTTCATGAAGTAAAGGAAATTCACAATGCTGCCACTTGAGTATCTCACACCCACATGCTAGTCCTATTTTTTGCACCTCTTACGAATTAAGAATTCAAGGTATATTTGCACTATTTTTTTAATCCCAATCAAACACTTTTAAATTGAGTTTGAATGGTATGAGCATCTGGTAATGTTGTTATATACTAGTACATATAAATTTATTCCTTGCCAAGAACTATACAAGAAACTTATCACCAGGATCATTGTTTATTAATTGTTGTTGATCAGTAAATTATAGTAACAATGTAAGTAGAGTGTAATATTATTCATTTAATGCTGGTAAACACAATCAATATTTTTAATGCAGGGACAGGCCATCAATATAACATGGCATCTGTAAGTAAACGGAATGATGCATAGCACATGTGCATTGCTCCATTTGCTTCCACATATTTACACACACTGCATCTTTGCATCAAAATATCACTCACATGCACCAGCACTTACATTGTTCTCGACTCCTTTAAGAATTTAATGCTTTATAAATATAAACATCTTATTTTGGAATGGGTTTTCAAAGTTAAATGTTAAGTTAATTCATTTTTTTGATAACTTCAATAAAACTAATAAAATAAAATGCTAATTCACAATAACTGTATAAATAAATCTTTAGTAAGATTTCTTAGTTAACTGATTACACATGTATCTATGAAGGCTATCCCAAGTCTCATCTCCTGTAACGATGTGGTCTAACAATTTATCTCCTTCCTGATCATACTGAGTCAAAAATGATAAAGCACTGCCCAATCTTTTTGTTTTGTGATCATCAGAAAGCAGTCTTGGAGCCCATCGAGAACACAATTTTCGATAATTCAGTTTCTCTGAAACAATGGTATACAAAACTGATCTTGAAACCTTTGAAAATTCAATTAATAACATTGAAATTGTGAATCATCAATCCTCTTGAATTTTGTTATCCACATCAAGAACCAATCTTCAGAAATCAGAAAAGGTCAGCCAGGGCATGGCTCATCATGCACATTAACCCATCCATCCTTGAACATTCTCAAACACTTTTGAACTTTACTGTCACTCATAGCATTATCACCGTAACAAATCTGACAGTGAATTTCTGCTGATGCCAAGTTTCTTGCACTCAAGAATCGAATAACAGATTGTATCTCATAGTCGGCGGGTGACTCAATTTTCTTAAACATTATAAACTTCTACTGCTCAGCACACAGACAGACAATACATGTGGTAAGCTTGCTTGGAGCAGATGAACGTGTGTACTGCCACAATTGCGTATCATTCTCACTCTCATTCACAAACGGACCTTATTTAAAAAATAGCCCTCATATAATAAAGCAAATATTATGTTATGTTCAAAAAGTTGTGTATATACTGTATTTCTGTCTTTTCAAATAATTTTATTTGCAATTTCAAACATTGTAAGTAAAATTTAAAAATAATTTTAATTGTTTTAAAATCATTTTTAACAATGATGTGAAATAATGAGTTAAATCAAATAATTTTTGTTTGTGCATTTTTTTACCATTCTGGAACATTTCATCAAAGTACAAACATGTTTTTATAAAATGTTGTTTATCAAATTTCTAGAATTAAGGATATTATATCAATTTTTACTATTAATAACTTTTTATTTTTTAAAATTAGAATTTTTGAAGCAGTCAAGAAAATCACATGCTAGTTTTCAAATAATAAAAAATACATAATATACATCATATATTTTCAAAATATAAATATCTATCCACCCAACTTTTGATTAAGGCCAAACAATCTGCCAGAGTATATTGTGAACAAAATAGTAGTCATATAGTCCAATACAATCCAGCAGATTGTTTGGCCATATATTTTTACTTGTATAGCAATAATCAAAATAAATTATATTAACTTTAAAATGTATACTATATATAATACAAAAACCAAAGTTTAAATTCAATGCTAATACTTAATTTTAATATACAGCATGTTCATAAATAAACAATTATAAATAACAATTCCAAAAAAAGGCTAAAAAATCAGTTTTATTTATAAAGCAACTCATGAGATTTTTTTATTTTTTTCCATATCTTATATTTAATATGTATTTTATTTTTTAGTAACCACTGTGTATGCTAAAAGATAATCTAAGGCCATAGAAGATAATCTAATTTTTCATGAAATCTTATTGAAAAAAATTAGAAGAGTTTAAATAAATAAATCTAGAAAATGCAGATACAATGCAAATAAACTCCAGTCAATCCACCATTCAGCAGACTGGCTAGAGTTCATTTGCATTTAGCCATGCTCATAAATCCATAACTGAGATGCAATACTACCATCTCACTTGTGGATGTATAATGGTACTCTTATTATGATGAAAAAATATCAGATTAAAGAAATTGAATCACTAATCAAAACGCTGAACATATCACAGTAGTTAATTATCAGATATAATAGAACAGATGGTAAATGTCATGGAATGATCTTAGGTGACAAACACACTGATTACTTCATTTATGATATTAGTTATCATGACAATTTAGCAGTTTGATATTTTGACATTACTCTAGCTCTAATTTCTACCAAGTTCAGTAGAAAAGTGCACTAAAATATTTGAGAATACTGAGAATGTACTGTTAATATTAGATGTTCTACAATTTTTCTGATCTTTCAGAATACTTATTTTATTGTAGATTGCCAACATTATCGTTGTCATTAGATAATGACATCATATTATATCACTGCTTCCAAACATTAAGTGATTGTTGATTAGAATGGTCACAAAATCATCAATGCTACAGTAAAATGAAACATGCTGTCTAACTAAATATTAACTTATTGATTAGACCTTTTAATTGTTATCCATGTCATCTATAAACTACCTTTGATATCTATGAAATAATAAACAGAGAATATACTAAACTTTTATAAGATGCAAAACCTCTTGAATTGATCTTCTCAGTGGCATAGATTGGATTTTTGTAGATATATTATTGCTTTTATCATACACTATTTATAGTCACTCATAACTCTCTAACATTCACAATTATTTCTTAACATGTTATGTTCTGCTATACAACATAACACTGCTATACACTGCTGTATTCAGCAGTTCTAACAGTTCTGGAGCTATTGAGTATTTTTCTGCTTTACAGTAGCGATGTTTTGGAATGTGTTTGGTATTTTGACATCACATTTAGTAGCGTCTTTCATTTATGCTACCTATCTCTATCTGAATATGACCAATGATGGCTGCTTTTTGTTTCAATACATACATCACTCATCATTCAGCAGATGTAACTACATAACAGCTAACACCTTTGCTCAGTTACAACTGTTGACTCTGCTGAATGCAGCCAATTATGCTACAATTCAGTAAAAATTTTTTATTTTAATTTCTGTGATGTTTTTTTTTTTATGGGACATAACATACTAGTGCAAAGAAGAGTTAACAAATATAATGTCATGTTAGAAAACTTAAAATACTAATGTAAAGAACAGAGAGTTATTAAAACTTGCAAAATAGATATAAAAAAAGTAATGATTTAAAGAATTTAAATCCAAGATAATTTTATGTTTATGAAGTTAATATACAATCAAAATGGAATTTCAGATGGAGCATGTAAAAGTATAAATCTATGCTAATATAAGAGACTATGAATAAGGAAAATGAAGATATGTTTCTGTATTGTAAAAATAATTTTAAAAAATATTAATAATAATTGCATAATCACTAAAGTAGTAATAATACACGTAAACATATTTAGATTAGAATACAAATACTAGTTATATTAGGATATTAGTTGCAAATTACTAAAATTACTTCAAAATCAATGTGTAACAAATGATACTTTTTTTAATTGTACTTAATTTAAATAAACTATACTGACATGTTCTAATTTTTATTGTGAAGTTTTAAAATTTTGAAAGAAAGAATAAAATTGATCCTAAAACTTTCCTTGGTTTTGTTAAAAATGAATTTTTGTTTTTTAAATATAGATATTTATGAACAAAAAAATTCAGAATTTAAATTATTCTTAAATATACAATGTTACATTTTTTAAGATAATATTTTTTAAATTAATTATTCTTTAATTACATGAAACTGTTATTTGTTTAATTAGTTCAAACTAAATACCATTTCAAAAATACAAAATACAAATTTTTAGTATAATTTTGTTTAAATTATTATTAGGTATTTATGGTCATGTAGCAAGGTTTAAATAAAATTGCTTTCAAACAACAATTGTTTGCATTTTATATCATTTTTATTAAACACACCAATTGATAAATAAAGAATTTACTTAAAGGTTACATAAAATTAAATTTGATTAATTTATGAAATGGTCTGATATTGATTTAATCTGTAAATAAGACTATTTACATAAAATATATCTGATGTAATGTTTTACTATATTTACTTGTATTATTTTAATCTTTAAAATGGTTTAAGAAAGTATTTATATTATAAACATATATAATCTAAAATACTTTCAAAATAGATATTTATAAAAGTGATAACACTCCTATTAGTAAACTTATCATCTTATAAATATATAATGTTACATTTCATCAGTTTTTTTAATTTGACTACATGAAATACTACATTTTCTGATCACATAAACAAAAAAAATTAGAAAAACTTGAACCCTTTTATTCTGAAGTAGCCTATAGTTATAGTACAGTCTATGAATTCAAAATGATTAATATTTTCCAAAAAAAAAATTTAAGGTTATTTAAATATATACTAACTATTTTCATGAAGCAGAAACAATAATAAATGCACATTATGTATTTATGAGTGTCTCTTCAAGGACAAAATTAAGATTAAATTCATAACTATCCAATTCAGAATTAACAGTGATTTCATGATCAACAATTAATTAAGATTAAATTATTTCATTATACATTTTATGTGATTGCAATAGTAAAAATGCAATTTAAAATGAATTGTATCATTTGTACACATAGAAAAAAAAATTTTATATCATCAACAATAACTTTAATATGACTTTTAAAATGAATGTATCTGAAAAATTTTTCTCAAGCAAGGAAAAAAAAACCCTGTAATTTCTCTATACATAAATCTGAATTCAGAAATAATCATTAAAAAATTTATCTCCAAAGCTTTCATTTTATATTTGACTTAAACAAAACAAAAATATACAAGCTTCATAATCATATATAAAAAATAGTGTGACAGCTAATGTAATATATACTCATGCTAAAATATGTTATAGTGATATATTTATAATATAAAGTAAGTCAAAGAACAAAATCATAAGTCAATACTATTCAAAGAATGGTATAATATAAAAAAAAAACATATGATTGTCACTGTCAAACTTCAGAAAGTTTTTAATTTGTCATTTAAGTTAATTAAATATTTTTATACTACCTTTAAAACATCCACTAACTAAAACTGATGGATATTGTTATTTTTTTCGATATACAAAAATTTTAAAAACAAAATAATTGACAGTTATGTATATATTTATATTAATTCTACACGCATATATATACATGTATAACATNTATAACAATAAAATCATTTTAAAAATATCCTTTAAAATATGAATGAAAAAAATTTATATATATAAATTTCATATTTTAATAAGCTGTTTAAGCTATATATGTATATAATTGTGCTAAGGAGATTTTTGTTAACAAAATTTCATCTAGAGTTCTCAGTGGATCTGAACAAATTAAGTATCAATATATAAGGGTGAATCCACCAATGTGCAATAAACTTTTTATATTTGGATCAAATGATCTCTTCCAGAGATATTGGGTTCAAAGTTATGAAATTTCTCTATCATTTTGTATAGAATATGAATAAAAAACTTTTCACAACAATTTAGTATCAGGTCCACTGAATTGTTACCCAGGAGGACTTGGCCAGGTCTTAAGTTCTATTGGATTTATCACCTTAAATGTGGTATACAAAGAAATTTTGTAATCCATTTTCATATTTTGTGTGAGGAGCATAGTTTAGACTACAGGTACAGGTAGTTTAGACTAGAAGTAACTTTTTGATAGACATTAAGTTCCAATTTTTAATTCTAAATTAACATTTTCTATTTAATGCTTTATTCCACAGATTCACAGGTTATCTGNTGATGTAATGTTTTACTATATTTACTTGTATTATTTTAATCTTTAAAATGGTTTAAGAAAGTATTTATATTATAAACATATATAATCTAAAATACTTTCAAAATAGATATTTATAAAAGTGATAACACTCCTATTAGTAAACTTATCATCTTATAAATATATAATGTTACATTTCATCAGTTTTTTTAATTTGACTACATGAAATACTACATTTTCTGATCACATAAACAAAAAAAATTAGAAAAACTTGAACCCTTTTATTCTGAAGTAGCCTATAGTTATAGTACAGTCTATGAATTCAAAATGATTAATATTTTCCAAAAAAAAAATTTAAGGTTATTTAAATATATACTAACTATTTTCATGAAGCAGAAACAATAATAAATGCACATTATGTATTTATGAGTGTCTCTTCAAGGACAAAATTAAGATTAAATTCATAACTATCCAATTCAGAATTAACAGTGATTTCATGATCAACAATTAATTAAGATTAAATTATTTCATTATACATTTTATGTGATTGCAATAGTAAAAATGCAATTTAAAATGAATTGTATCATTTGTACACATAGAAAAAAAAATTTTATATCATCAACAATAACTTTAATATGACTTTTAAAATGAATGTATCTGAAAAATTTTTCTCAAGCAAGGAAAAAAAAACCCTGTAATTTCTCTATACATAAATCTGAATTCAGAAATAATCATTAAAAAATTTATCTCCAAAGCTTTCATTTTATATTTGACTTAAACAAAACAAAAATATACAAGCTTCATAATCATATATAAAAAATAGTGTGACAGCTAATGTAATATATACTCATGCTAAAATATGTTATAGTGATATATTTATAATATAAAGTAAGTCAAAGAACAAAATCATAAGTCAATACTATTCAAAGAATGGTATAATATAAAAAAAAAACATATGATTGTCACTGTCAAACTTCAGAAAGTTTTTAATTTGTCATTTAAGTTAATTAAATATTTTTATACTACCTTTAAAACATCCACTAACTAAAACTGATGGATATTGTTATTTTTTTCGATATACAAAAATTTTAAAAACAAAATAATTGACAGTTATGTATATATTTATATTAATTCTACACGCATATATATACATGTATAACATTATGTAGACAAATATTTAATTATTATTACACTTTGACATGTATATATGATTTGTCTTTTAAAAAATTTATGAAATCAGTACTTTTACTATGTAACCTTTAGACAGACTGTTTTGGTAAGCCTAAACAAGTAGAATGTATGTTGAAAGAAAGAAAACATATGAAAATATTCTAAAATGTCGAATAATTGTAATAATAATGAAAGTTAAGATAAATTAATTTCGTGATTAAAATTAATTATATAAACTTGGAATAGGTAAATAGGGGGGGGTGTTAAACAGATTGAGGTCATGAGTTTACACCATTTCTAAAACCCAGATGATTATGATGCAGTTTATAAACATAATTTATATGCGATCAAAACAAACTAGTGTACAATTATAAGTGCAAAATACACATGTATTTTGGACAAACTGAGGTCAAAGGTCGAATCGGAAAACATCATCAGAGTCCCGGACAAGTCTAAGGTGTTAAGTTTATCAGTTTATACGATTTTTCTAATTGTGATTGTCGCTTTTTGATTATAATAACTATGCATACGACTGAAGTTAAACGTCATTTATCGTATTTACATATACCGAAATCGTTTTTCAATCATTTCCGACTTAAAAAATGATTGTGAAGCATTAGAGGAGAAAAAACCCAACTTACCAGAGCAAAGAAATTTGTGTGGCAATCTTCAAGACTAGCACCGTTCGTAATGTAATTTGGGTGCGTCATGATTGATCCATGATCTACTTAGATGATGTCTCAAGTGATCTCTACTGCCATGTATGACTATAAAACCATTACAATCGCGTCCCGACGGAAATTCATTTAGTAAGATGGCGACTGCTATGGCGGATAGGAACAAGGCGCTAAGTTAGAAGCTCTATTATTCGTGGACTACCTGGTCACGTGCCATGGCGAATGACGGTGACGTACGTAGTCATGTGACTCCGTACGTCATGGTCACGTGGCCAGGGTGCTTTAAATTTTATTTGCGGAACTGCCACGTTATTTTGTAGCCATCAGAAAAGCATCGCTTTTTAATAAATTCACAAATACAATAATTTCCTCTTATCTTTAATCATTATTGATAAATATATTATTGTATNACTATTAAATAAATAATTTAATGTTGACTTAAAATGAATTATTAAACTTTAAATATTATAACTATATAAGTGAATAACAAGTTTTAGATTTTACAAATATCACTCCAGTTTTGTATTAAGTTAATTTAAAATGCTTGATTTTGATACCTAGAGACACTGAAACTATAAAAAAAACAACTTTTTCTAGAATGAAATTTAAATTATCATAATTTGTAATTTTTTACTATCTTCAGTGTATAAAGTTCCAAAATAAAACAAACTGCAAAATTAAAACAAAAAATAGTGTTATACATTCTAGAATATATTTTAAATTAAACATTGAAAATCTTTTAAAAATCTGGAAATTTTTAAAATTAAAATCTTGTATTCCAAATAATTAAGACAAGGAAACTACTGTGGCTAATTTGTCTGTATTTAATGAAGTAAGAAATACACTTTTAACAGTGGGTAAAATTAGAAAAAAGCAAATGTTTGTCAGTTAATGGGCCATCTTCAAGCTGAACAGACACGTAGCTCTGTTAATGCTAAAGATGTTCATTAACTGAGTCAAAAATAGCATTTATCTAACCTTTGTTTAATGATGTAAGCAATATACATCTTTAATTCTACAACATATTTTAAATCAAACATTTATGTCTTAATTTACAATGATTAATTTACCATTTTTGGGCTGCAATTTGAAAAAGAAATTGTAGCCAAATTTAAAAATTCTCACTGTTGCCCATCAGTCTTTCCTTATTCTAGAGAACAGAGTTAGATAGACGAACATCAAGACCAGATACAAAAAGCTTAGGGGTGGGAGGCCCCAATTAACCATACACAAACTTCAGATGCAAACTGGAAGTCACATTATTTCAATTCAAATCTTTTCAACTGAAAGGAGTTAATAGACAACTGGCATGACTCTATTGCTAACAGGAAAGTATAGTATAGTACAGGGCTAATTTGCAGTGGAGAGGATATATTTTAAATTAAATTNATCAATGCTTAAAAATTAATGATGAAATGACTGTTTTTACTTAAAATATTTTTTTATTGTTAACAAATACAGCAAAATGTTAAGTCAAATTTTATAATTATCACAGTTATTTGTATTGATACCATTTAATATGATGATGAAATGTGAAAAATTATTTAAAAAAATAATATGAAAAATGTCTGGTATAAATTACGAGACATCATATAGTGTCTAATTAGATTGACAATATCAATTTTATAATATTTTTATTTGTGTACATTAATCTATCATTTATAATACTTATTTGTATATCATCAACCAACATCATCATCAAAAGTTTTTTAAAAAATTATTATTACTGTGGGGTAATTTTTTTATAATACTTATTATTTGTTATATTAAGTAAGTAATGTTTTTATTTGTTTTATATTAAATTTAAATTTATACATACATAATATAAGGTTCTTATTTTTCAAATTATGAATCGAATACTTTGAACTAATGAGGAGATAAGAATCTTGCAAGCATTTTTTTGTTAAAATAAATCTTGGTCATAAAATCTTTGTACAAAATTAAGTAAAGAAATACTATATTACCAACAATTAACCTCATTACTTAACATAGATTACCTTATTAACAAAATCAAAATAAGCAAATCTTGACAACATTAACTGAAAATGCAAGCAGACTGTGTGAATTAAGGCAGGGATTAATCTTGGTTATTGGTTTAATACATAGTATAAAGAATGATTAACATTCTTTGTTCAGATCAAAGCTGAAGATGAGTATATGTAAGCTGAAAATATTATACTAATCTGATTATGAAACTCATAAAAACAGACTAATCATACTTTGGTTACTGGTTTATTGATAGATTCATATTAAGCCAAAATGCACTTTGTCTATATGGTCCTCTTCAGTCAACTACAATATAACAAATGTAATTAGCTAACTGTAGGGAACCATATGATTGAAATGCATTTTAGCTTAGCAATAGTGTAAATATGCCAATAAACTAATAACCAAAGTGTGAATAGTGCTTCAGGGCACCTGACTCAGGCTTAGTCTGTTTTTATGAGTCTTGTAACCAGATTAGTATGGTAGTTGTTTCCCAATCTTTTTGGATTAGTGATATGCTTTGAGTTTAACAAGATGCCTGCAACACACCATAATTTTAAAAATAAAAGTTTTTAAAATTTAAAATAAATTATGGTTGATTTAAAAAATTTTTGAGAATATGAAAGTTGAACTTACCAAGACAAAAACTCACAACTTTACAAATATACTATAAAAATAAAAAGACTATTTAAATCAATGCATAAAGAGCTCTAAGCTGATAACCCACATTGTCAACATTTAAAAAGCTCCAAAGAGTTTGTGCATCAATATACGCATAGGTACTTCTATGAGGAGGACATGCTGGATTCTACAAATTTTGCAGATATTGGCATTTTAGTGAATACTTCCCCCTTCCTTCAGTCAACTGGCAGTAAAAAGATAAAAGATAAATGAAATTTTAAAAAAGAACTTATTCAAAATTCTAAAAAATATCTAATATTTATTTTTGTGACCACCTGAGGCACTCTTGAGACACAAGTGTATTGCAACACATGGGTTGGGAAACAATGATATAGTATAATCAGAATACAAACAAAAAAGCAAAACATTAATAAGCTGAAAATATTTGTTTTTCAATAAACTTTTCCATTCAGTTGCTTTAATTAGTTTGCTTGAATTTTTAGTGATATAAAGAAGGAACAACTTGTTTAATATTTTAATTAAATTTCTTATGACTGCTGTTTATATATAAATATTATAAAGTCTCTGTAAATCCGCACGAAAAATTTAGAATTGTACCAACGACGGACCGTTGAACAGAAGCCTAGAGTATGATTTATTGTAAACGTAATTTAGAAATACGACCATAGACAATCAGAAAACGTTACTAAATACACTTGATATGAAAGTGCTAATGAAATATGAATCCAATCCAAGCTGTGTACCTAAATGTACTGAAGAGGGTTCTTTAATAGGACCGAAATGCATATACAGTGATTAAATAAAGAGAAGTAATTAGCTATCTGCTGTGTGATGGTCTACCGCTAAACCGAAAATTTATATAATTTTCGTGCAGATTTACAGAGACTTTATAATATTTATTTTTGTTTAATATTCAAAACTCAACTCCAACACCTTACATATCCAGCATGAAATACTTTAATGCTAACATTTTCAGACAGATCAATTGGATATTATAGCCTAATGATATGACTAGCCATAAGTAAAATCATTGAATATGTTATATTGTTTTATGTAATTTTTTTAGGATTATGGGAATTAATTACAATTTAATCTACTTTCCAAACAGCTATGCAACAACAAACAATTTATTCTTACTATAATATGTGAATTACAACTATGTTGCTAATTACACAGGCCTGCATTTTTTCGGTTGTATCATGCTTTTCAAGTTTTGGTAATGGACTCCGATGTATTTTTGTGTGCTGAATACAAAAATGACCTTAGTTTTTCTCCATCATGTCAGAATTTTTTCTAATTGCAATCTGTCAAAAGTGTCATATATTGAAAAAAATCAAAAATATAAGACGTACTGCCAGATTTAAATACATCAGAAATGCTGACATCTGTCGGTTCACAATAAAAACAATTTGTTCACATCATAAGCCGGCAGATAGCAGCACTTTCGTCCTTAAACGTTTTGAATATCTCAACTGTCAGTGTTGGCGCAACCGTTGATGCGTATCGTCTGCGATCAAACATGTTGGTGTCGGCAAATAGCTGTAGACACTTGAAAGCTAACATACAGTGTTTGACATGGTGTCAAGAGGCTGTAAAAAGTCTGCATATTCCTTTTGTTACTTTTGTGGTGAGTTAATGGTGTCAAGGCAAAAAAGGAATATAACATTGTTCATGCAGCAAGTGTACCTTGCGTGTTTCGGTGTAAAAATAGGAGATCAAGACAAAACTTGGGAAACTCACTATGTTTGCTATACGTGTGTTGAAGGACTGAGATGATGGTCAAAGGGTGAACAACTTGCTTTCAGATTTGGCATTCCGATGATCTGGCGAGAGCCACAAAATCATACTGATGATTGTTACTTTTGTTCAACCGTTGTTCACGGTTTCAATATAAAGAATAAAAAGAGCATTGTCTATCCAAATCTACCATTGGCTTTACATCTTGTCTCTCACGGTCCAGATGTACCAGTGCCTATGCAACCAGAACTTTTACCTGAAGTAGATGGTTCAGAAATGGAATCAAGTGAAGAAACCGAAGATAACAAAGAGGAGTACGAACCTGGCAATTCTGCACCACAACCATTTACACAAAGTGAACTGTCACTTTGTGTAAATGGTTTGATGTAGAATTTTCAATTTGTCAACTTTCAGTTTGTCATTAAATCTCAATTTGTGATATTTTTCATCATATACACATTTGGCTCATTGCAAATTGCAAAAATTCTTACTTGATGGAACTGAACTAAGGTCATTTTTGGGTTCAGCGCACCAAGATACATAGGAATCAATCATCAAAAGTTAAAAAACAGAACCATTGCAGGCTAGTGTTATCAATGTTATTTATGACAAAATAATAATTTATAAAATTTTCACTTAAATAAAAATAATTTTAACACATTATCAATAATACAAAATTATAACTAAAATTAAGACAAATATGTAATAATGTTTACATATTTTATGTATTGATATATAAAAAATGGAAAATGTAACCAAATTCCTGATTCAAATTATTAAATATCAGAGATTTTTTAACGGAATTCAAAACATTTTTATTAAAAAGATGTTAAATAATATTTTCCTCTCAGTTACAAATTATGATAGGTTTACAATTATAATTAATTAAAATGTATTATTCTTTAAAAAATTACTATTACCAAAAATACTTCTCTGATATTTATAAGTTTTATTTATACTTAGCATGTTAATAAATTTACTTTAGTTTTCTTGCATCTATGGCATGTGCATCATTTAAGTTTTCATGCATGTTCTATTTGCTGTTTGAACATTTTTTGTTTTCCAATTCTTTGTAAAGTAAATTACAGTCTTTGTTCTTTTAGCCATGAAGAAACTACAAAGAAAACATGAAACAATTCTGCAGCTTTTTCCTCAAGGAAAGAAAAAAATTGATATAATTGTGTCTTTGGAATAAAACACAATACTAGTGTTTACTACACCACAAATATAAAACAGGACACAGTTTCAAAAAACAAAAAATTGAAATTTATCATATGCAAAAACCTAGGAATGTTACAATAAATTTTGATGTGTCATACCATTAAGAGATGTGAGGAATCAGTTGGCAAGGAAAAACAGAATGTCATTTTGTATCAATTTTGAGTACTAAGAACAAGACAGAAACTCTCCAAGAAGTAGTAGAACTATTGAACATAACTTTGTTAAAAAATAAACTTAGACTTTTCAGCAAGATCAGCTCTGATGCAGTGCCAAAACTGCGTAATTGGTTAAAAGAGAAAGTTTCAAATTTAATTCTGAATGAAGAATGGCTTCCATATCACCTGACCTGAGCCTATTATATTAATCCATATGGTCAAAGTTTGAGCTGAAGGTCTGTGCTAAATCCTACACAATTGTTGATACTCAATTCTCAGCAGAAATTCCTTCTGCTGAGAACGGACTCTCTTTCCTATGGAAAGCATCTGTACCACCATAAAAGAGTGGAGACTTTAATTAAACATTAAAAATACATGTTATCAATCTTATTACCTACTTGTTATAAAAAATGTTTGTTGTAATATTATCTTTTACTATGACACACACCTTATGTCTCTGAGAACCAATATTTATTGTTTTACAAACATTTTCAACCTGATCTACACTACCTCATTTCAACCTGATTTATTATAGTTCTTACATTTTTGATATATTTGATATTTCAATGAGATGTTTGAAAGCAGTTATAAAAAATTTGAATTTCTTTTCACATAATCGTTTGAACCTGAAACCAATACAAAAAACATTCCAGAGAATTCAAAATACCTGACAATCAGCCTGTAGATCAGGTTGAAAACATTTGTAAAACAATAAATATTGGTTCTCAGAGACATAAGGTGTGTGTGTGTGTGTCATAGTATTTAAAGAATCTGAGTTTATATTGAAAATATTATCTTTTTAATAAATTTGAACTGTAGACATTGATATTACTGCAAGTATCGCTGCTGCTATACTTGCAGAACTTATTGGCATATTAAGTATCTTTCAATTTGGATGGTACTGTACATCTCATTTGTTTTCAGGTTTTGCTTTTGAATATTTTCATTAACTTCTATGCTCAGTTATTTTCTCTGTAATACAACAAAATTGAATTTTTTTTAAATACTTTTAGATATGTCTTAGAATCATCTTTTTTGTTTGGACTGCTTTATAAAAATTTGGCTAAAATTTTTTTTGTACATACATGTATATAAACATAATATAAACATAAAATAAATATGTTTATTTTTTGAATATATATTTATATGAATGTATGTTTATACATTCATATAAATATATATTCAAAAAAATAATGAGAATAATAATGACACTAATAAATTATGACAAGTTGCAATCTGTTGTTCTGCTCATTTAAAATTTCAAGCATTATGCATGTTTATATAATCTTAACTCTGTTAAGTCATCATCTTAAAATAACATAAGCACTTAACATAAATATGAAATTCCAGAAGAGAGACACCATACATTTTGCAAGTGTCTAAGGAAAAACAATACTAAAATATCTGATGTAGTGAAGAAAGCTTTTAAAAATGTTCTCTCATATGCACAAATTTATGGATGGCACAAAGAATTGTAGGGAAATGAAGTTAGCAAAGAAGTTTTACTCTGAAGATCTTTGATATCAAATACAGAAGAAAATCATTATAAAATTGTTAAAATTATTGGAGCACAATATTGTAGTAATGTTTTATAAGAGCTTATAAATTCAAAAATACAAAATCTGCAAGTTGTTGTACACTGGGTCATTGCATATAGACTATGCAGATTAATATTAACAACTCATCCACTACAATTGTTCCGTGCATCTTCTCCCACTACACTTATTAAGACGCAACTCTGAAGTCAATGATTCAATCAAAGTTTCATCTGAAAAAAAAGATGTTTTTAATGATTTTTTTCAAAACATTGTTCTTACCCTAATAATTTTTATAACTTTTTTGACATACAAAAACTGTTTAGAGAGCTAATAAATTTTAAATCTTCAAACATTTTTGAATATTTAATCCAACTCCAGATTTCTTTTCTCAGATGTGTGTTTTCAGATAGTCAGTTAAAGACTTACTGAATCTCAAATACTTAAACTTTACTTTTAGATTTTATCTAATTCTTCCAAAATTTTTAAAATTTTTATATTCTGGTTTAAGAAATACATCATGGAGATGAATTAGCAGATGTAGAAATATTTTCTCTCTAATAGTAAACACTTATGAGTTGCTGCATGAAGGTAAAAACATCTTGTCTGTATCTTCCCACGCTATATGGATGTCGTCAATGTACTGCAAATATAGCAGCAGCAAGTAGTGGATGACAAGTGGGGAATTAAATGTTCTGTGCTCAACTTCTCTCATAATGAGCTCCACTATAATAGCAGATAAAGGGGAACCCATGGGAACTCCCTGATTCTGTAAATAAATTTTCCAATTGAAACAGAAATAATTATGCTCAGTGATAAAGGTCAGTGCATCATGTATATCAAGTATCTGTTGGATATTGATATTAAAGCCCTTTTTGAGGAGAGTTGGCAAGCATTACAGCTTCAAACATGGGCACTGAAGGATACAAGGATACTACATCTAGTTTGTAGAAGCTGTAGGTGCTTGCTTGTACCATACCATGCTTGAAATGATGGTGGGTTTAGCAACTACAGATGAGGGAGTAACATAGTGCGAGTCTGGAATCAGTGCATATAGGAACTTGGCTAGCGCCTTTTCTAAAAAGTAAGTGGGGTGAGATTTCTTGTTTACTAGCAGTCATAACGGCCAGCCCATCTTATGCATTTTTGTTTCAAAGAACAACCTTGGACATGCAACATTGATAGGGGGGTCAAGGCACCCAGTTAGTGTCGATGTTACACCTGGTAAAGCTATGATTCTCCTTGTTTTCCATAAAATCATTGGTGTAGGGTCTTCACTCATCACCAAGGAATGTGATTGTGAAAGAAACTCATTGGCCCTGAGTTGAAAGTCATGTTTGCACAATACAAATTTCTTGTCCTTGTCTGAGATTAATAGCCTCAAACCAGCCCTGGCAAGGAAGTGCATTACTGCTTGGTAGTCGGTACTGCTGTAAGCTTCATGATTACTGATAACTCCATTTGCGGATACATGGCCACTGCCTGGCAAGATTTGAGTGCTGCTAATACGGCCAGGACCAACTGGGAAAAGTTGGTGTTGGTAGGGGGATATATTTAGGTCCCCGTTGTAGGATTCTATGTATTGCAGCAGGCATGTCTTCATTCGTATAATTATAATATGGAATGTTCACCACCACCTTACATTGTCTACATGATGAACATACTAACTGCTGGAGCTTGCTGTCCAATTTCTTTTGTAGCACTTGTGTAGAACTAGATGCTATACTCTGTATTTTACCCACTGATCATAGAGCACAGATGGGTCACATACTTTGATAAACTGAAGATATGTCACATAGAGCTTGAGTTCGGCTTCTGCAAGGCACTTTTGTTTGTTCTTAATCAGCTTTGCGAGGAGAGTTTTATCCACATTCGGAAGTGTCCCTCTTAGACATGGAATGCCTTATACTTAAGCAAGATGCACTTAGGCACAACCTTTTGCATTCTGCACATCAAAAGAAACTGCAGTTGGGCAAGTAGTTTCTGCCACTGTTTCTTTAGTTTCAGCATGGAATAGAAGAGGTTTTTTGCAGTTTCCATCTCTTAATGTACTATAGATTGAACTCACACCAAATATAGCAGGATAGAGAGTTCACTGAGTTCGGCATAATTAGTGCTTTTTATCGCAAATACTTTCAATGAATTTATATTTGTCATAGAAACATAATAAAGCAAGTAAGCTTTTAATGTAAATTTCCATTTTACTTCTTTCTTTTATTAAAACAATATAATGAATATTATTAAAGATCATATTCAAGAATTTAGTGATGTCCTTTTTTTATTAAGCAACTAATTCTTTGCTTAAAAAAAGAAATGATGTTGGGACAGAATCCAGAGCATTATAAGATTTTATAGAACTAATATACAGTAGTGGCCAAAAGTAGAGCTACCCTTGACATATGTTTTAAAAATGGAACCTCTATTTTGTTCACCACGTACTACATAATTAATATTGTGATAGTTGAAAAGAGCACAAAAAAGAGAGTCAAAATACTCAATTAACTCAAACAAATTTTATTTTAAATCTGATTTACAAAAGAATAAACAAAGTTTTTATAGAACTATAATAAATTCCTACCCAGTTACTACCCAGAGTAGTTTCCCGTTGCCTGCCCCAGAGCAGGCAATGGGAAACCACTCTGGGTAGTAACTTTCCCTAGTAACACCTTGGCGCATTACTAACTACTTACTAACCTACGCCAGATGTCGCCGACGTCAGGAATCTGATATGGTACCAAGAAGAAGAAGAAGAAATTCCTGATCCATCATAGCAATATTCTTAATTTAGTGATGAGTTCCCGAGTGTTCGAAATGGCATAACTATATTCTTTCAAATGGTTTTTGAGGAGCTCATGTAAACCCTTCTCAATAGGTAGGGTTGGAGATCTTGATTTGTCTACAATCAGCTGGATTTGCTTGCCTGGTTTATGGGTTTTAGCATAGCCGAATAGCTCAGGTGATTGCATGGTAGCATTTCCTAGTATATGCTTGCTTGAATAAAATAATATTAAATAATGGCATTTGCACTTAAAAATTGTGAAATTTTGTACAGATGATTTCCAAAACCATATTGGAGCAAAACCAGAGGTTATGTTATGGGGGATATCCCTAATCTTCAAACCATGTTAGAGAAAAACCATGTTGAAGAAAATGTTGTACAAGGTATACCTGTACTTCCTTTCACAAATGGAGTTTCTTTAATGGATAGTTTTCAGACTTGTAAACAGTGAATTGCACTCATATGTGTGAATTCATTAAGATGAGTTTAACTGCAACAGAGAAATTCAAGACTGAATGATATGCTGAAATCGAGACCGATAAATTTTGTTAATACTTTACTTTACTTTCTACAAGAATTTTTCAAACTAAAAGATAAAGTAACCATCCCTCATAAAGTATCTTAGCAAATTGAATTAATCACTTGAAATTTAAGTTTATGCACTAAATATGATTAACTGTAGTAAAATAACATATACCACAATAACTTTAAGAATATGAAAAAATGTTTTGGTTTTTTTATGTTAATTAAGAGTTTTATTAGAAAACACAAACATTGTTTTCCCAAGAAACACATGTTTTCACATGCAAAATAAATACAATTCATTTAAAATACAGGGGGTGATTGGTTAATGAACAAATCAGATAACGAACATTTTCGTGAAAGATTTTTATGATCGGACAACGAACACTTCACTGAACAAACACAAGAAGAAGCGACGTAAAATAACGAATACCGATTGGTCTTTTGTCTTCAGGCAACAATTTGAAACTTTTCAGAGCGCAGGATATGTCAACATCGACATTCAACCCAGTATATACTGATCGGATAGTATTCCCCCGAACTTTGAAACTCTCCCTTGTAATTCCAGCCTTTTATATTTCTTATAGAAACAATCCTTTTACGTTTTCTTCTGAAAAAAAGGATTGATGCCGATATCTGCTATTAAAGATCTTTTGAAGAAGTGGGAGGATGTCAGAACAGTGGTCTTAAAATGGCATCCAAACCAGGTTGAGGTTAATAGGCTTAGGGATCTCTACAACTACAGTGTGATTAATTACTTCTGAAAAATCATGAAGAAGAAAGAAAAGCAATCGACATTAGACAGATTCTTTAACTCCCACAAACAGAAAAAAACATGACAAATAAATATGCAAGACCGTGTATATAGGTATTTTTATTATTACATATGAATAAACGTAGTAAGAAAGTATATATTTTTTATTTTTTGAGGTCTCCAGAACGAATTAATCAAATTCCCATAGAAACCTATGGTAAATCGATAATCGGTTAACGAACAATTTGGATAGCGAACAAAATCTTGGAACGGATTATGTTCGTTAACCGATCACCCACTGTATATTCTAAAATATCTAATAAATCAATTTTTATTCTTTTCATATGCTACCTGAAGACATTTTTTATGTATTGAAAATTTGTGTGCTTCATAATAACATCAACTTATTAACATCAAAAACTGAAAATCTTTTTCATATTCTTACGATGATTAACAATATGCAATGGAAAAATAAAAATTAAATAAAAACATTTTTACAATAAGATCTTCATATTCTTTCTATATAAAATTCTCATAATTAAAATGATAAATAAAATGTAATTAAATTGGGTAGAGAAACTAAAATTTAAAAATTCTGATGCAGTGTACTCTAGCTAATCCCCACTAATGGGAATTAGCTAAAGTACACTGCTAATGTGGGGTCATTTTGTATTGGTAAATTCGTATATACAATAAAAGCAAGTAAAAGAAGGATTACAAAACTAATCCAGAAATTTTTTGTTTTAGATGACATTTAGCAGAAAAATTAACAATGTTCAGATTATGTATATACATACAGAGTATTTTATTACTAAACAAACAATAGAATGCTCCATTAAGCATTCTATTTTTTTGTTAGAGAAACTTTTAATTATTTTCATTTTGATAAATAATGTCATAGTTAATCAAATCAAAAGCTTTTTATTGCATTTAGGTTATGAAATATTAATTTGTTATTTTTGTGATTTAATTATGACAACATTGATTATAATAAGGATTAGATGTTAAACTCATCTTATTTACAATAAGTACACCTTCAATAGCATTATCAGGTAAAATTAATTACAGATTTTAGAAACTTTAAATAATTTGAGTTAAATATTTATTTTAAAAAAATATAAAATGTTAAATACATAAACATCTTCATAAAATATTATAAAAATCATTTTAATTTTAAATCTACAATATATTTGCATAATAATTTTATTGGTTCAATAAATCTTTAGTTAGTGGGCTGCATTAGCTAAAAATTAAACAAAAATTATTTTTCATTATATTACAAACTTTGTATATACCAGACTTTTCTAATGTACTGTAATTTTCTATTGCACAATAAATTAATGAAATATGTGAATTAATTTACTGCATTGAAATTATTGTCTTTATCAACCTGTACGAAAATCTTTCTTAATTAACTATTTAAAATTTCAAAATGAAATTACACTTTTCTTCAAAACTGTAACTCACTTTAAAAAAACAAAAATTTTATAGTTTCAAACATACTATTACAGATAATAAATATGGAGTCTTATTTTATATAACAATAAAATCATTTTAAAAATATCCTTTAAAATATGAATGAAAAAAATTTATATATATAAATTTCATATTTTAATAAGCTGTTTAAGCTATATATGTATATAATTGTGCTAAGGAGATTTTTGTTAACAAAATTTCATCTAGAGTTCTCAGTGGATCTGAACAAATTAAGTATCAATATATAAGGGTGAATCCACCAATGTGCAATAAACTTTTTATTTTTGGATCAAATGATCTCTTCCAGAGATATTGGGTTCAAAGTTATGAAATTTCTCTATCATTTTGTATAGAATATGAATAAAAAACTTTTCACAACAATTTAGTATCAGGTCCACTGAATTGTTACCCAGGAGGACTTGGCCAGGTCTTAAGTTCTATTGGATTTATCACCTTAAATGTGGTATACAAAGAAATTTTGTAATCCATTTTCATATTTTGTGTGAGGAGCATAGTTTAGACTACAGGTACAGGTAGTTTAGACTAGAAGTAACTTTTTGATAGACATTAAGTTCCAATTTTTAATTCTAAATTAACATTTTCTATTTAATGCTTTATTCCACAGATTCACAGGTTATCTGCTAGTTATTAATTAATAATATATGTTTACTAACAACACATCTCAAAACAAATGAAAATATTTTATACTTAATTCCAAAGAAACAAATAGCCAATAAATGATAATTTAATTCTTAAATGCTTTATCAGTATCATTGTTACATTATACAAAAATTTTGCTTGAAAATATAAATGCAAATAATAAAATTAGAATATTTATTTAATTTTTTTGTTTTCATATTTTATCAATATCAATAAACAAAAACTTTTATTTAAAAATAAAATTTTCATTTCCCTTTCAGTAGAAATAGGAGTGTGATTATAGATTTTTAGTTGATTTTAAATTTTAGTGGGTATAGATAGTACTAAATAAAGTAAATTTAATTTTTGGATTGCAATATTTTAAATCAAACTGGTTAAGCAAATAATATAAATAATAAATCTTAATTATATACTATTAAATAAATAATTTAATGTTGACTTAAAATGAATTATTAAACTTTAAATATTATAACTATATAAGTGAATAACAAGTTTTAGATTTTACAAATATCACTCCAGTTTTGTATTAAGTTAATTTAAAATGCTTGATTTTGATACCTAGAGACACTGAAACTATAAAAAAAACAACTTTTTCTAGAATGAAATTTAAATTATCATAATTTGTAATTTTTTACTATCTTCAGTGTATAAAGTTCCAAAATAAAACAAACTGCAAAATTAAAACAAAAAATAGTGTTATACATTCTAGAATATATTTTAAATTAAACATTGAAAATCTTTTAAAAATCTGGAAATTTTTAAAATTAAAATCTTGTATTCCAAATAATTAAGACAAGGAAACTACTGTGGCTAATTTGTCTGTATTTAATGAAGTAAGAAATACACTTTTAACAGTGGGTAAAATTAGAAAAAAGCAAATGTTTGTCAGTTAATGGGCCATCTTCAAGCTGAACAGACACGTAGCTCTGTTAATGCTAAAGATGTTCATTAACTGAGTCAAAAATAGCATTTATCTAACCTTTGTTTAATGATGTAAGCAATATACATCTTTAATTCTACAACATATTTTAAATCAAACATTTATGTCTTAATTTACAATGATTAATTTACCATTTTTGGGCTGCAATTTGAAAAAGAAATTGTAGCCAAATTTAAAAATTCTCACTGTTGCCCATCAGTCTTTCCTTATTCTAGAGAACAGAGTTAGATAGACGAACATCAAGACCAGATACAAAAAGCTTAGGGGTGGGAGGCCCCAATTAACCATACACAAACTTCAGATGCAAACTGGAAGTCACATTATTTCAATTCAAATCTTTTCAACTGAAAGGAGTTAATAGACAACTGGCATGACTCTATTGCTAACAGGAAAGTATAGTATAGTACAGGGCTAATTTGCAGTGGAGAGGATATATTTTAAATTAAATTAATTTAAAAAATATGATTAAAAATTGCACCCCAACATTGTGATGATATTCTGCTTTAACTTTGCAGTTTTTGTTTTAATTTTAGGATTTCATGTCCTGAAGATAACTGAATAGTACTTGAAAGTACTTATATTATAATACTTTAAATTTTCTTCTATGAAAATATAATTTCTTCATTTTCAAACTCTACTTTGGAATTCTTCATAATCCATTCAATCAGATTTGTCAATAATATCAGATAATTTTGCAAAATGCTGATGCTGTGTTTAACATAATTATTTAAAATAACAAATTATTTCATATAACAAAATATTTTTATTGAAATAATAATTTTTTTATTAATAATGCTTTTCTTACATCATTACAGAAATATTTTATAATCAGTAATACTGTTCTTTCAGAAAAATTTTTAATGAAATTTCAGAGAAATCTATTTATATTTTACAATTTTTTTGTATTAAATAATTACTTAATTTAGTTTTGTAATTTACAATGAGTTCAAAAATATTTTAAATTATTTAAAATTACTATTTAATACTATTTTAATTAATAAACAAACATGAAAGATAAAGCAATAAAATTAGTAACAAGATTGCATTCTATAAATTATGGAAAAAATATATCAATTTGAAATTTTTTCACATTTTTATATTATTTTTGGTATAGGTGGATTTGGATTATATCCTCTGTACTTCTTTTTTGATTTAAGACCACTAACAATAGTAGCACTTTTGGGAAAAGCAGTGATTCCTCCAAACAGAGTATCTGTCTCAGGATGAAAACGCAATGGATTTGGGATGACACAGAGATTCTGAGGTAGTTTATTACTGTCTCGAACCAAGACATCATATGGCAATATTCCTTCTACTGGTGTAAGGAAATACTCTAAAACATCACTTAGCTTTGTCATCTTATGAAGAAGTGAATTTGGAATATCATGATTAAAATGTTGAATACATCGAGTCAGCAACTGAAAACAGAAAAAGTTTTACATAATAATACAAAATTTTAATAATAAATTATATCAATAAATTAATATTTAATCATAATATCAATAATTATTTAAATGTTTATAAACTTCAAAAATTACTTATTATACTCACTTTAACTTATTTTTTAATTATTTAAATCATTACACTTACAATAGTTCCAGTTTACAGATTTTTTATATAATAAAGAAAATTCACACCTTTCTCTACTTTCCAACATTAACTGTTAAATCATTGTAAATATATGATCTTACATTTAAACAGTATTGATAATGTAGATATTAATACAGGTAGCCCTCGGTTTACACTGGTTCAATTTACACTGATTCACAATAACACTGTTTTGCTGTATAATTCCCTGATTTTCCCTATGCAAGATTTGACTAGATTTTGTTCAGATTTGACCAATCCTAGTGAGACACGAGTCCACTACAACACCATGTGTTGTGGCAGAATCGTGGCTCATTGGGATTGGTCTAGACCAATAGAGAACGTTCCACAAACCATTAGATTTGAATGAGCTGTGGACCGGACATAGAGCTACAGTACTGGGTTAGGACACCATTTGATGGACATCAATTAATTTTCAACTTGACTCCATGTATACAAGAATAAAGGAATGTTATTATGTCAGATAAAAAAAAGTGCACCAGAGTTAACTAAACATGTTAAGAAAGCACAGCAATCAATCTCCTTAGAAACAAAAATGGAAGTTATTCGACGAATGGAAAATGGACAAACACGCCCTAATGTCTGTAGATCTTTGAACTTACCTCCATTGACTGTTACTACCATTATGAAAAATGCAGATAAAATTAAGCACTCTGCTCAACAGTCTATGGCAGTAAATGTAAAACATGTAAGTTACAGTAGAGGTAAAATTTTTGAAAAAATGGAAAAATTGTTATCATTATGGGTGGATGATGCAAATCAAAAAAACATTCCCTTGACTCAAGCTGCTATAACTGAAAAAGCAAAATTAATTTTTGATAATATTAAGAAGACAGATGGAGGCAAAGAAACTTTTCTGGGAAACAAGGGTTGGTTTATGAGATTTAAATCCTGAAGTAACTGTCATAGCGTAAAATTATGTGGTGAAGCAGCAAGTGCTGATGTTGCAACGGCAACTGTTTTTCCTAAGGAATTTCAGGATTATGTGGAACAAGGCAACTATTCTCCAGACCTAATCTTCAATGTTGATGAGACTGGGCTTTATTGGAAAAAGTTACCAGCACAAACTTTTATTTCTCGTGAAGAACGTTCCGCTTCAGGTTTTAAAGTTGCGAAAGATTGGCTCCCAACAAAAGAGTTCATATATGTTTCAGGAACTTTGAAACTTAAACCAATGTTAGTGTATCATTCACAGACACCACCTGCTTTAAAGGGTCTAAATAAAGATATGTTGCCAGTTTATTGAAAATGGAACAAGAAAGCTCGGGTCACACAAGATGTTTTCACAGATTGGTACATAAATTATTTTTGCCCTACTGTGCTTCACTTTTGTGAAGAAAATAAATTACCACTCCAGGCACTTCTTCTCTTGGACAATGCTCCAGGACATCCTCAAAACCTTGATGAAATAAGAACACCATTGTGTGTCAAAGTTGTTTACATGCTTCCCAATACAACGTCTCTTTTGCAACCAATGGATCAGGGAGTTATTGCAACCTACAAAGCATATTATCTCTGTAACACATTCATGGAAATAATGAGAGTTTTAGACACTTCAGACAAAACAGTTAAAGACTATTGGCGGTCTTTTGATATTTTGAAAGGCATTAAAAACATCAAGTCAGCTTGGGATGAAGTTTCAGCAAAATGCTTAAATGGAGTTTGGCGTAAACTTCTACCAGCATTCGTGCACAATTTTGAAGAAGTAGCACATCGGGAGAATTTAATTGAAGACATTAATAAACTTGTGTGTGATATGGGATTGGAAGATGTTACAGATGAAAATGTGACAGAACTTTTAGAAGTTCATGATCAGCCACTCTCAAATGAAGACTTAGAAGAATTATACAGAGAATTTGATTGTGAATAGTCAGAGAAGGAAGAAAACGAAGAAGAAACTCCAAGAGTTATGAAAATGGTCGATCTAAAATGTATCCTTTCAACTATCGAAAATTTGATGGATGAACTTTGTGAGTTAGACAATGATTGGGAGCGAAGTGCAAATGTAAAAAGGAGCATCATCGCATCCATTCAACCATATTCCAAAATTCTTAATGAAAGAAAACAAAAATGTAAACAATTAAAGATGGACTACTATGCATATGTAGCTAGAACTATTTCTAAGACTAACAGCACAAAACCTTTCTCACTAATAAGGTTAATAAGGCTAGAATAAGGCCAGTTAATAAGGCTAGAAATTAGTGAGAAAGGTTTTGTGCTGTTAGTCTTAATTAAAGATGGATACTTTTTTCTGAAAAATGTAAGAGATCCAAAACTAAAATTTTTTAATAAAAACATTTCACTTTATTTTATGATAAAATACATTTTAAAAATTAAATTTATATGTATTTTGTATCATATTGTATTGATAAACAAAATTATTTGCTTATTTTTCACTTATGTAGAACCTAACCCTATACCTCACTGTAAATATGGGTTCATTTTATGCCAGCTTTTGTAGGAATGGAACTGTGGCATAAACCGAGGGCTACCTGTATAAGCCTAAGTAAAACTGTTGATTTTTAAAATATTTTCAATAATTTTAACTATTACATAGATAACTATAATCTCATAATTTTTAAAATTGAACATACTTCTAAGCAAAAAATGTATCCAGAAGTATATAAACACAGTTGGACCTCTGCACATTGGGATGATCATGAATTATAAGCTGTGGCAATGTTAAACAAATTTTATTTCTTCTTGTCAAGAGAATATACTACAGTTGTCCCTTGATAATCCGACAGGTATGGGACCAAAGGTGTGTCAGATTACCAAAAGTGTCCGGATTACCGAAAATAATTACATATTTCGCATTGTTTTGCTAGCAGTAACTTACAATATTCTCTACTCCAACTGTTCGAACAGAACTGCTCACATAAAACACACGAAATGTGTGTCATCGAGTAAGAATTGGATGGGAAGATTCACATCGTGACATGCTTCTGTGCAAGCAGACACGTAATGGGGACGGGTACCTTGATGGGAGGTGCGTCGGACTACTGAGCATGTCGGATTAAAAAACGTTGGACTATAGAGGGACAACTGTACTTAAGAATAGTATATGTGTCTGTAGTAGTCCCATCAACTAATCAACATATAATCTCCATCATGTGTTAACAGAACACTTTCCAGTCTTAACTCCCTACTACTCAAGTTTTTATACATTGCTCTGCCCTTGTTGTCACTAGCCAGCATTGGACCAGTTTGACCAACAATTTTTAAATCAAGGCTGATGGCTGGCAAAAATATTTATGTATTGGCAAAACAGTTTAAAACATAAACAAAATTATATTTTAATTGAAAAAATATTATATAAAGTTATTTTTAATATTCAATAAGTTTACCTATAATTATAATGAGAAAGTCATTGTAAGTTTTTGTTATGATTTATAAATGATGCTCTAGTAGTTAAATTTTCAAATGTAATTCATATGATTCTATATAAAAATACTCGTTTGTGCTAAGTCAACTGCATTTTGAGTTTTAAAAATTTGATTTTTCAAGATGAGCCAGTCTTCTTGATTTCATCTGATTCTTGTTCTCAAAAAAAAAAAAAAAAATTTAAACAATTCATGTTTATATTTCGTATATATGTGAATTTTGTCCTTATATGGTATGATTCCTGCAGATTCTTTTTTTATTCTTTAGTTTTATCCTCTGTCTGCTTCAAAAAATGCATATACAGTAGACCCCCCTATAAAACGGGTTCATATAATTCAGATTCATATATAATGGTGAAAAAATTGCAACTGTATTCATATAAACATGCTAAAAAACTCCTATAATTCGGTAAAACGTCATTGCTGACTCATGTCGTGATAGAATTGGTCGAATCTAGACCAATAGTGGATATTGCACAAACTGTTGAGTTTAAACGAGCAATGGACCTACTAAAAATCATTTATTATTTAACAGCCATAAAAATTTTATTTATATTGATGATGTCTCCAAAGTTCAGCAAATTTTTCTGCAAAAAATAATTTATCAGGAAACACGCGTCCCTGTTCAATGCACCACTCCACGACGAAAACAAGCTTAAGCAATGGCGTCGTCGAATGGTGTACACTTGGTAAGTAATCCTACAACTTTTGTTTATAGCATAGTTTATATGGATTATTATTAAAAAATTATACGTGTTTTGGAAATGTTGAGTCAAATTAGTCTAGAATCGATTAATTTTATGGAAGAAAACCTTTCAAACAGCCGTAGTCCATAAACTGCATACATGCCAGGCTGTGATTGGCTCATGTATTTAAGGACTCGTAAAAAATGAATTTCATAAAGAAGGGAATATATCTACTGTATTATAGGGGGGATCGACTGTATACTTATTAGTCCAAAAATAATTATTAGTGATAAAATAATTATTGCTACTCTATGCAACCAGCTAGTCAATTATCTTGTTGTATTCCAAGCAGAAATATTATTCATTTTATTCAGTCACCTGTTTGACACATGAAGGAAATGAAGAGATATGATTTCTTTATCCATCTAATTGAAGAGCTAGCCAAATCATGGATGAAGAAGTTGCTAGAATTACACACCTTACAGACACAATTGCACCTCTTTATAGAAAATATTTTACAGAAAAATCCTGTTGTTTCCAGAGAGAATCCAACGTCTGAAAATGAAATAACAATTTGTGATAGCTACCATTTGAAAAAACAAACTATTTTACTACTAAATATTGCAGCCAGTGCAACCACATATACAACAAGGAACGTTATGCAAATCAATGTGTTAATTGCTGCAAATAAATTTTCTAATAATTCAGTTTCTGAAATTGTACCAAAACAAGTATATTTCATCATCATATTCATTATATTACTGTTAGTCAGTATTCTGACATGAAACTAATTAATAAAATAAAACAGTCATAAAATTTGTGAAGCTTTGAGTTCCTGAACTAATAATTTAAGTTTTGTGATCTAGGGTTTAAGAAAATGTGGCTCAAGTGAATGAATTCAAAAATTGGTTAACTTATTATAATGATGATATCTGTACAGCTCATTGCATCATTTGCCAATCATCATTTAAGGATAAATATGATGGAATTAAAACATTTATAAGGCATGCTGATTGCAAGGAGCATGAAAAAAGAAGTGCATCTCCTCATTTACTTTCTCTCTCCCCTTCCTTCTCATCATATTGACTTGCAAAGCCAGTTTCCAAAGGTTGCGCCCTACTTGTACAGTACCAATTCCCTCCTATTATTTGCTGGTGTAATGATAGCACACAAACAAAACATTTTAAAACTTAAAATTCAAAGATATGTTTTCTGAGTGTTTCAGTTCTTGTTGTTCAAAGTTCTAACTAACAAAGCTTACTTATATTGGACAATAGTAGTCATGAGTAGTATGTTTGTATCTCTCCGAACAAGAAAAAATAAAATTTGTCTACATTACACCACAAGTTTGGATTAGTTCATTTTAGGAAGTAGTTTTCTTTCAAATGATGTCAACTAACAATTGCTCAAGAAAAAACAACACAAAACTAACATATGCTGCAGTAAAAATCATCATCAAAACAAACTGTCACTTTTAATAAAACAACTAATTATATTTACTGCACATCATACTTTATGTAGACATCTAAAAATCTTTATGCATGTAATATTTTTGATTTTGTTTCAGTTATAATGTAAATAAATTTTACAGATTAACTTAANTACTTTGAATTTTTATTTAAAACAACAATAATCAAAATAAATATATAATAAATATAACAAACAACATTAATGGAATAATACATTGAAAAAAGCTCTGGTAAGTGCTTTCAAGCTAACATATACATATTGGATTCCAGATAATCACATTTAATTATTACACCATTTATAAATATCCTAATCACCACTATCACACATTTTTACAAATAATAATTAAATATGGATAAATGAATTATGCACTGAGAAGATATTGAACAGGCTGTACTGATTAACTGACTATATATATTTCACAGTTTTATTTATTACTGAAATAGATTTGCATCAAGATGTCCACTGAAAAATTAAACTTTAATTCAAAGAGTTAAAATCTTACTTATATGCTGGCTTTAAAAATTGATCTTTTCAACATACTTATTGACAATACAAACAAATTGAAAAATCAACAAATAAAATATCAATAATATAAAAAATTAAATTTAAAGATTGATTTTTAGAAAATATTAAATTAGAAAGTAACACAAATCTTCTTTGAAGAGAACTTGAATACTGACATATAAACATAAAAACGTGAGAAAAAAATACGTACTTAAAATGTAAATTGGAATATGTTAAGGTAACAGAATATTTTCATTTAAGTTTCCTTACATGAAATTATCTATAAAACAGAAGTGGACAGAAGGCCGACCATTTAATAGGAGAACGTTTTTATCATACAGATGTTAAATTACAAATAAATGTCGCTAGACCAACAAGCGCTTTCGACGATGCTTGTCGGTCTAGCGACACTTATTTGTAATTTAACGTCTGTATGATAAAAACTTTCTCCTATTACATGAAATTAGTACACAATAATACTTAATAAAATTTTTGTAAAATAAATGCATTTAATACAGCTATTCAAACAAATTGCTGGTTCATATCTATTATTTTAAAAAATATTAAAGTTTTACAATATAAAAATGTAAATTAAAAATTTTTGAGAACTACCATTGAATAAAATTTATAGATAAGGTTATTTTATCAATTTTTTTAAAGACTGCAATTTTTACATTTTTTGAGACATTTAGATGAGTGTATCACACTTCTTGAGAAGTTGAAAAAACAATCAGGAAGAGAAAGATCTAGAACTGAATAGTGGAGAAACAAGGAAAGGGAATCTTATGTAATGACAGCTTGCTTTGGAAAAGTGCTAGAAAAGTAGCATACTGTCACCAACCTGAGATAAAAAAGTATCAACATCTTAAATTTATTTAGCATTTATATTCGCATATCTTGAAATGAATATGTACTAATTCACTTTATCTTTTACCTTTAGGAATGACACTATCATCATATAACTAACCAATTTAAGTACATAAAACTATTTTAAGGCAACATATTTACATTGCAAGAAAACTCAATGGCCAGTTTATTCAAACAAAAATTATATCTGTATAAATTATCATTTTAGGAATACATAAACTCAAATTAATAATGAGAAGTATAGTAATATATAGTATAGAGAAATATATAGTTTCAAAATGCTTCAATGATAAAATATCAACAACAAAATGTAAAACTAGTCATTTTAATAATGGATATTCTGAATTGTAATTTATCTGCTAAATTAATAGTAATAAACAATTAAAAGCCATATTTAAAAGGAAACAAAAATTGAAAACAAAATTTAAATTTTAAAAACTGTTTTAATCTGAATGATTTACAAAAATTTGAATACCATAATTAAAAAACAAGAAAAATTTTGCATTATTATTCAAATTTCTTCTATAGCTGTAAAAATATTTTCAAAATGTTAAATTATTAAAAACTCAAACTGATTTCCTATAAAAAAAACACCCTGTAATTTATTAATATTAATGATCATTCCATTCAATTTTGGATCTGAACATTTTACTCTAACAAATAAGATTACAAAATTTTATCTACAAAAAATGACTCAAACTAAGAACAGCTGCCCGAGACATGTCATTAAAATGAGTGCAAAATTCTCTCTCTTACTTGAAAAACTAAAAATAGGTCAGAACCATTCCTCATCTCTCAATTATAATGGCCAATTCCATTGAGGTCAGGCTTGTTTGTAATGAATGAAACTGAAGCCAGTCCTCTAGCCCATTGTGTGCTAATGCTTTTGTTAATCTAATCTAGTCCAGTTTGTAGTGGATAATAGATGTAATTGTTATTTCTTATATTATTACAAGAGTCAATATAAAAAAATATATATATATATATCATTAACTTTTAGAAAGGTTAAGTTATATTTTATTGTTTTATATTGTTTTAGATATTATAAATATAGTTATATAAAGATAATATAACATATTTTTTGTAAAGCCTGTAAAACAATTTAATGTTAACTTTTGAGTATGCACAATAATACAATAGCAAATTAGAAAAAGTTGCAAACATCTGAATGGTTTATTTGAAACTAACAAAATTAACTAACTAAATCTGTTTCTTCTAACTTTATGATAATACATTGTTGTATTACCAAGATAACAAAAATAAGATAAAGAAAACGTAGTTCATTCTTGAAGATGAGCACAAACAGAAAAGTACTGGAACAATAGTGTTTCTTAAATCTATTCATTTTTAACTTCAAATAAAGCATTTAACACATTAATTTTGAATACACCTGAATTTCTACAAATTAAATAAAGAAATGGAGTTTTAAAATTATTTTTATACATGAATTTCATAAAAAAATATTTTGAGAATAAAACTGCAAAATCTTTTATTTAAATTTATATAAAATAATTTTATTTTCAATAAGAAGAAAATACAATTATTTTATGTAAATAAAAGTAGATTCATAGTGTTTTTATTTATAACTATATATTATATTCACCATCATATTTTGAATTTTTATTTAAAACAACAATAATCAAAATAAATATATAATAAATATAACAAACAACATTAATGGAATAATACATTGAAAAAAGCTCTGGTAAGTGCTTTCAAGCTAACATATACATATTGGATTCCAGATAATCACATTTAATTATTACACCATTTATAAATATCCTAATCACCACTATCACACATTTTTACAAATAATAATTAAATATGGATAAATGAATTATGCACTGAGAAGATATTGAACAGGCTGTACTGATTAACTGACTATATATATTTCACAGTTTTATTTATTACTGAAATAGATTTGCATCAAGATGTCCACTGAAAAATTAAACTTTAATTCAAAGAGTTAAAATCTTACTTATATGCTGGCTTTAAAAATTGATCTTTTCAACATACTTATTGACAATACAAACAAATTGAAAAATCAACAAATAAAATATCAATAATATAAAAAATTAAATTTAAAGATTGATTTTTAGAAAATATTAAATTAGAAAGTAACACAAATCTTCTTTGAAGAGAACTTGAATACTGACATATAAACATAAAAACGTGAGAAAAAAATACGTACTTAAAATGTAAATTGGAATATGTTCAGGTAACAGAATATTTTCATTTAAGTTTCCTTACATGAAATTATCTATAAAACAGAAGTGGACAGAAGGCCGACCATTTAATAGGAGAACGTTTTTATCATACAGATGTTAAATTACAAATAAATGTCGCTAGACCAACAAGCGCTTTCGACGATGCTTGTCGGTCTAGCGACATTTATTTGTAATTTAACGTCTGTATGATAAAAACTTTCTCCTATTACATGAAATTAGTACACAATAATACTTAATAAAATTTTTGTAAAATAAATGCATTTAATACAGCTATTCAAACAAATTGCTGGTTCATATCTATTATTTTAAAAAATATTAAAGTTTTACAATATAAAAATGTAAATTAAAAATTTTTGAGAACTACCATTGAATAAAATTTATAGATAAGGTTATTTTATCAATTTTTTTAAAGACTGCAATTTTTACATTTTTTGAGACATTTAGATGAGTGTATCACACTTCTTGAGAAGTTGAAAAAACAATCAGGAAGAGAAAGATCTAGAACTGAATAGTGGAGAAACAAGGAAAGGGAATCTTATGTAATGACAGCTTGCTTTGGAAAAGTGCTAGAAAAGTAGCATACTGTCACCAACCTGAGATAAAAAAGTATCAACATCTTAAATTTATTTAGCATTTATATTCGCATATCTTGAAATGAATATGTACTAATTCACTTTATCTTTTACCTTTAGGAATGACACTATCATCATATAACTAACCAATTTAAGTACATAAAACTATTTTAAGGCAACATATTTACATTGCAAGAAAACTCAATGGCCAGTTTATTCAAACAAAAATTATATCTGTATAAATTATCATTTTAGGAATACATAAACTCAAATTAATAATGAGAAGTATAGTAATATATAGTATAGAGAAATATATAGTTTCAAAATGCTTCAATGATAAAATATCAACAACAAAATGTAAAACTAGTCATTTTAATAATGGATATTCTGAATTGTAATCAGAATAATTTAGAAAAAAAAAATGAGAGAAAAAAACTTCATTTACTTAATTTGAATAAATTTTATTTTTATTGAAAATACATAACATTGTGATCATGTAATTAAAATAATAGTATTAAAAATAAAATTGAATTATGGAAATTTCTTATGAACAACTATCATCATCAAATAAAAACAATGACAGTATAGTTGGTTTATCATATGAAAGAGATGAATTTTCATAAAATATGACAGGTTTATTTAAATTTTTTTCTTCAAAAATTATAATATAAAATGTATGAATATGAATAAAAATTTGTTTTTGAATTATATGTCTTCATTTTCATCACTATCACTATTAACTATGACCTACTACAGATTCCAATGACTTCACTTTTATTCAAATTAGGCAGACAAAAAAAACAAACTTTTTTAGAAGCTAGGATAACATTTAACATGAATGAATATTTTTGTAGTCTGTCTTTTCAGTTTCAGATGCATGCAAAAATAAAACTTCAAACAGAGTAACAGAACATAATAATTATTATTACAATAATCAAACCACCTTACTATTTCCAGCAACGTATTTAATAAATTTAAAAACGTTTTCGACTATATTTAATAGTCTTCATCAGTTAAGAACTTTAAAACGGAAAACGAACGTAAAATAGAATGTAAGCTATACAACGGTTTAAAAAATTACAATTAATTACGTAAAACATAAATAAAATAAAATATTAAGAAATTAATCGTGGTAACGAATGAAATTAAATTAAAATAATTAAAAAAAAAAATTAATCGTCATGGTAAAAAGATTTCCATGCGCAGGATAGACTTTCTGCGTCTCTATGGTTGATGCATCCTTTGTTGATATGCGCCTTGTAAATTTCAAGTTTTTCAATATGTTTAAGGACTTGTTTGTTGGTGGCTGTCCTAATTATAGATGCTTTGTCCCAATGTACATTAATATCTTGATGTTTAGCAAAGGCTGCAAGGACGGTGCTGTCCACGTTTTTAGTAATAGAATATTTATGTTCTTTAATCCTCTGTTTTAAAAGTCTCATGGTGGCACCAACGTAAACTAGCTCTGAATTAAAACGGCGATCACTTAATGGAATAGAATAAACTCCTGTAGTATTGTAACTGTTTCCTTTCTTCTTGTCATTTCGTAAAATTCTATAAATCGTCGGATTACGACGATAGGTAACTCTTAAATTATTCTTTTGAGATACTTTTTTAATCATCGATTGAAGGAAAGGAATATAGTTGAGAACTACTCTTCGTCCTTGGTTCTTAGTTGTAGGTTGCATATTTGTTTGATTACAAAATTTATCAATAAGAGCATTAATTTCACTTATACGATATCCCTGTTGTACAGCTATTGTACGTATGTTATTTAATTCTCTGTGTGTGTCAACCATACTCGTACAATGGGTATAGGCCCGCTTTATCCATGATCGAAAGGCTGCATTCTTAAAATTATGAGGATCAAAGGAATTCTTCGGTATAATAATAGGAAGATAGCTAGGCTTTCGATAAATATTTGTCCATATTTCACCATATTTACAAGTTATGGACAGATCCAGAAAATTTACGTTAATTTCACTTATCTGTTCCAATGATAAAGTTACACCATACGGGTTGTTATTCATTTTGTTAAGGAAATATTGAGCGCTATTATTATTCCTCCAAATGATGAAAACATCATCCACGTATCTTGCATATACAAGTATGTCATTTATAAAGACGGGCAGAACATTACTTTCTAATCGCCGTAATACTAGTTCACATAATAACGGAGATATCGGACTCCCCATTGGAACCCCTCTTTCTTGTAAATATGTGTTCCCTTCAAATGCAAAAAACGAAGTATAACAAATTAGGTGTGCAAGCTCTAAAATATGTTGGTGGTACTTCGTTGCATTATTAATGTTAGTAAGAAGGAAGTCTCTCAGTTCGCAAAAACAAGGTGGTAATTTTATAGATGGAAATAAAGATTTAAAATCCATCACGGTCATAACTTCATTATCTTCAAGGCTAATGTTTCGGAGCTTTTCCACCAGTTGAACAGAGTTAGTAATAGCATAAGGGTAATCTTGAATCCTTGGTCGGATAAATTTAACCAGTTGTTTCTCAATTGCAAAAGTAGGGGATCCACATTTCTCTATAACAGGACATATAAGGCAGTCAGGCTTATGAGTTTTTCCAAAGGTGAAAATTCTCGGTGTTCTCGGTGCTTGTACTACAGAGTTATGCATTCGTAAATAGCGAGCTAAAGGGGTTGAAGAGAATTTTTTAACTCTTTGTTGTAGTGATTCTAAATACTTGTCAGGAGCAGGCTGGCACTCGGTTTCTCTGATGTATTCCTGTAGTTTTTGGTTGTAGGAACTTCTTTTAATAAGAACTACTCCTTTGGATTTATCAGCTTTGATCAGCACTACATCATTTTTATGTAGCCATTCTCTTGCGTTTTTAATGCAATTGTGGAAATGTCTGCTCTTTATATTGGCCTTTCTTTCTTTGGCGGTGCTGAATCTTGTTTCCCATCTTACGTATTCTTGACTGGTAAGATTCAATTCCTTAATAATCGTTTCAATATTGGGAACAATAAATTCCGGGGATGGTAAAGGAGCAGGAGCAAACAGTGGACCATATTTTAACGCTTCCAAGAGAACTTAGGAGGTGTGATATTATCCCATGCTGTTATAAAATCATTATTATTAAATCGAGCTTTGACTTTCTGGTAACGTAATAACCATTTGATTAATGCTCTTATTGATAAATTAATGCTCTTATTGATAAATTTTGTAATCAAACAAATATGCAACCTACAACTAAGAATCAAGAACGAAGAGTAGTTCTCAACTATATTCCTTTCCTTTCAATCGATGATTAAAAAAGTATCTCAAAAGAATAATTTAAGAGTTACCTATCGTCGTAATCCGACGATTTATAGAATTTTACGAAATGACAAGAAGAAAGGTAACAGTTACAATACTACAGGAGTTTATTCTATTCCATTAAGTGATCGTCGTTTTAATTCAGAGCTAGTTTACGTTGGTGCCACCATGAGACTTTTAAAACAGAGGATTAAAGAACATAAATATTCTATTACTAAAAACGTGGACAGCACTGTCCTTGCAGCCTTTGCTAAACATCAAGATATTAATGTACATTGGGACAAAGCATCTATAATTAGGACAGCCACCAACAAACAAGTCCTTAAACATATTGAAAAACTTGAAATTTACAAGGCGCATATCAACAAAGGATGCATCAACCATAGAGACGCAGAAAGTCTATCCTGCGCATGGAAATCTTTTTACCATGACGATTAATTTTTATTTTTAATTATTTTAATTTAATTTCATTCGTTACCACGATTAATTTCTTAATATTTTATTTTATTTATGTTTTACGTAATTAATTGTAATTTTTTAAACCGTTGTATAGCTTACATTCTATTTTACGTTCGTTTTCCGTTTTAAAGTTCTTAACTGATGAAGACTATTAAATATAGTCGAAAACGTTTTTAAATTTATTAAATACGTTGCTGGAAATAGTAAGGTGGTTTGATTATTTTAATTAAATTCCAGTAAGTTATTTTATTTTAATTATTATTACATTGAATGCTCCTGATATAGATAGTGATACCAAAAACATCAAATACAAGAGGAAATAATTTCTTCCTCTTATTCATAATACTATTTACTAATTACAAATTTGTTCAAATGAATCTGTTAGGCAGTATTAATAAGCATGACCAAATTACAGATTATGTTTAACACTGCAGCTGCTATTCTAAGTTATTACTTTCAACATCATTGAAAATGATTTTCTGCATTGCATTGATCCGCATGTTTGTTATTGATTGTTGTTGTGAGTCTGGAGTTGATAGAGTTAACAACTGAATTTTTTATTTCAAAAAGTTTTTTTTTTACACCATCTTCCTGGTTTTAGGGATTTCTACGGCTAGATTTAATGATGACATCAAAACTTAAGATACCTGGGGCCATATTCTAGTCACTGTCTCTGGTCTCTTGTCTCTCACAAACCGGTTGCTGATTGGCTAATCATTTGGATTAGCCAATTAGCGACCGGCTTCTGAGAGACGAGAGACCAGAGACAGTGACCAGAATATGGCTCCTGGATGTAAGGGTGAAAACAAAGCCAATTCACAAATATAAGTATATTAGTGGTGAGCACATTTTCTTCTTAAAAGTGCCAAAAGTTGAATCAGATTTCATCTTCATTTACAATGTGCAATTATACAAATAAATTATTACATAAAAATAAAAAATATTAAAAAAAACTTCAAATCTACTGTTGAGTATGATAAATGAAAAACTTATTACATCTTTATAATTCAATAAAACTGTATTATACTCTTTAGATCAAATGACAATGTTTCTCATCATTGAACACCTCCTCTGTTCTTATTATGAAATGCCAACATGACCAAAAATGTTATCCTCCCCACTGTCATGGAGACTCCCATCATGACAGCATTATACCATACAATTTAAAATAAAATAACTGAATAACAAAAGAAACAATCAGAGACAAATGCCATCTAATGGATTATTTGTAACTGCAAAACATTCAAAAACATCTTCAATTTAAATGATTGTTCACACTGTTTTCCAGGATATGTATGAAGAACTGTATCTGTTATGTGACCTAAGATAAAATACCAGATATTTATAATTATTTAATAAATTATTCATTTATATATTCACAGAAAGCAATAAAAAACTGGAGGAAGTCTTGTAGCCTACAATTACTTTTAATCAGCATTTTAAGTACTTATTAAACCTGTTTAATTGCTTTTAGCTCTTGCTTTTGCTATCAGGTATGTGAAAATACTGATGAAGACATAAACGAGATAATTTGGGTCAGAATTTTGTTTCTTAATAATTTCAACAATATGCAATTAATAACAAAATTTTCCAATGAAACTGTGCAGTATTAAAATTATTTTTTGTTATGAAATCTAACAAAACAAACAATTTTTGTATTTAAGAAAAGAGATTCAAAATAACAGTTTCTCTCATATATATATGCATATATACATGAGAGAAATATAGTAAAAATTATATCATTCCAGGGAATGAATTATTTTAACTGACCTAAATGCATTCCAATTTTCCAATTTATATTGTACCTATATTGTGCTTGGATTAATTGTTAGGTTGCGATTTGAAAAAACTGTAGACCTATAAATTTCCACTGTCATTCATCTGTCTGTCTTTCCTTAATTTTGAGAATGGAGTTAGATAGATGAAAAATGAGACCAGATATGGAAACCTTAGGGGCAGAAAGCCCTGATTAACCATATATGAACTTCTGGTGCAAACTGGAAAATCATGTTATTTCAATTCAAAAATTTTCCCCTGAAAGGTGTTAGATAGATGACCAACATGACTCTATTGTTAAAAGAAAAGTATGATGTACAGGGGCAAGCCACTACTAATTTGAGGTGGAGAGAATATATTTTAAATTAAATAAATTAAAAATATGATTAAAAATTGCAACCCAGCATTGTGATAATGTCACAATAAATAATAATTAAACACACAACACTGGAGTGTAGTAAATGCACCCTAGGAACCAATGACTGGTGTGCAATAAAAAAAACAGAAGAGAAAGTTCACCACTAATGTTTTCAAACTCTCCTGAGTTTTTCTTCAGATGAACAGATGTGTGGACGCCTGATCCCTCCACTCTAATATTTATGTCCAGGAAATCCACTGGATTAACTTTGTTATCCACTGGACTTATTAAGTGCCTATTATTTGGATTAACGTCGTCATCGAACCAGAATATGTAATTGCCTAACTGGACTAACTCTGTTGTCAAGAACTTCAAGACCTACTAGTGAATCAACCAAACTCCAGGTATTTATCGCCATGCGAACAATTGTAAACTCTCTCTCTCTCAAGAACCACAGAACGCTCATTTAAATCCTACTATCGAAACTATCCACATATTGTAAGACATGTATTGCCTATCATTACCAATTAAACAGTTGTTATGTTAATTTAGTCTCTGTGTGAATCACTTCCAGTGCGCTATCTCTCTCTCACTCCATCCCGAACCAGATCGCTCAGTAACGCAACTGCTCACGTGACCTATTTCCAAATCGTCGTCTCAGCTTCCAGGTCAAGCAAGATCTAGTGGTGTCTATCCTGACAAGGCATCGAGGAGGTGCCAACCCTCCAGTCACAAAAACATCTAAAGGATTTAAATCAGGAAAGTGCCCAGGCCAAGTTACTGATCCTCCTCTTTCATTCTATCTGTTCAAATACTCATTATCAAGATGTGCTGGACTACCATCATGCAAGAACATCTGATGTCAAATATTCAGTGAAACATCCTCTAACATAATACCTACTTCTATCCAAAAAATGTCTATAACTTTAGCCTGTGAGTTTAAAGGCAGAAAAATCAGCCAACCAATTATTTCAGTCCAAATTTTCAAACTAAACTGTTGCTGATATCAATACTAGACAATAGTATGAGGATTTTTCTGGAGCCCATACATTATTGTTGTGAAAATTCACAATTGCATTTAGAGTGAATATCAATTCATCTGTAAAAAACACATTCCTAAGAAAGAAAGGATTAATATACCTTTGCAGACATCACAGACAAAATTGTACTTGTGGAAGAAAATTGCATGATGCAAGTGCCTACACTCAAATGAGTGGCACCTATTGTTCCAGATATTTATCTTGTACTATGATCCTCATCAATTCTAGAAATAACTTGCTCTTCATATCTGATTTCATGTTGCTCTTCTTCTATCAATGGTGACTAGTAAAAATGTCCTTGTTTCTTTAAGTCATTAAGTCTGTTTAAGTCATTGATTACAGCTGCAAAAGTTTTCTTGGCTGTATTAATTAAATTAAGTTCAATTAAAAGGAATTATTAAACAGCTCATTTTTTAACTAAAGAAATTGTGATTAGTAAACAAATTCAATTACTGACACATTACTTAGTTAAATTTAAGATACGGAAACATCACTACACTTTGAAGCTTAATTAATAACTTGCTAACTAAGCTCTTTGGTAATTGTGCTAGTATTAACCACAACATAATATACTCATAATGTATTCTACAAATATGTTATGGCTTTTGTTCTTTTTAAATGTAAATTGATTCTTTCTTAAAGAAGGTCAATTAAGAAGACTATAAACATTAGAAAAATAAACTTTTACTGCATCTTAAAGGTGGTTGTGCTGCCAGTGGCACGCCGCTTCCCTTGTTTTTATAAAAATAAATACATATTAATTTTAATTATATGAAAACAATCGCACAATATTTTATTATAACCGCATTATGTATCTTATTACAAATTTCTATACTACACGTGAAAAAAAAAAATAAGATTGCTATTGTATATTTGAATATTAGTGGTGGAGTGGAATCTCTGTATTGTCAGATTCCAAAAAGCCAGATTTGCGCATGCACTTTGCAAAGCACCAATCTCACCCGGTTTAGCTGGTGGAAGCCCACGACCTTGGGTTGATGCTACACATATAACGCTTCCAATTCTATCCGGGACCGGTTCTGGACTGTTAGCCACCCATCTGCTAGATATCTGGCCGATTACATGAATAACGAGTAGATTTATAACTTAACCCAATCGATAAGAATTTACTGGTATGTTTTTACGATAGTTCTGTATAGTTGACAGGAGTTTAAAAAAATCCATTAAAATATTTGATATTTTTATTCCGCTCTCTGATTTTATACTACGGATTTCAATGTTAAACCAGTGATATTACGATTTCATATGTCCCATCTTTAAGAGGATGTAGAAAAAACGTGTACAATTTTTGTATAATGTTAAAAAATTAACTGTTACTTTGACAGCATCATTTACGACTAAATTTAATGAATGAGAGAGATGCACGAGGTACAGAAAAAGCTCTAGAATTTATTTTCCTTAAATTTACGATTTTATGTATCCGTTTGTCATAAAAATTTGTCTTTCCACTTTTTTTCCCAAGACTACAAATATTCGAGTACAAAGTAACCAGTTTCGACTTATTTCTACTTAAGTAGTAGTTAAATAATTAAGTGATTAGGGAATTGGGGACATAAACAAAACCCTGACGAAAGAGCCAGAATATTAGTTAAACAAAAGCTTAACCGAACCAATCTATAGCCGAGTACAGTGGGGACCGATTTCTTCGAAATGCTGTATTAGATGTAATAAAGACAGAAATTTTTCCAGTTCAATGAGAGTGACCGAAAAGTTGTAAATTTCGGAAATTTCCGTGGACAACACCTGGTCTTAAAACGAATTAGTTAAAAAACAAATGACTATTAAGTTTAACATATTTAGATTTTAACAGCTATGGTGAGAAATGCTTAAAATCTACAACAGTCCTGTCGCGTCCTTTCAGATATACTAATGTTGCGACAAAAGAGATATTTGACATTGACCGGTCTCAGTACGCTGGGGATTTGGCAGTCCGCGTGTATGCACGCTCTGCAACTGTCCTCGATTCCATCCATTAGCCACTCGTAGGGAGCTATTTGACTAAGCGCATTGTTTTAAGATTTAAAAAGTAAAGAATATTTTATATTTTTATGTACGTTTCTTTGCAAAGCTATATTTAATTATAATTTTCTTTAAAAGTATATTATATAATTGAAGAATATTTTGTATGTACCAGTACATCCACCACATATTTTATTTCACCAAGTAAGTTTTCATTATTTTATCCCTTGTATTCCTTAAGTTTTCATTATTTTATCCCTTGTATTCCTTAAGTTTTCATTATTTTATCCCTATTATTGTAGCCCTTATATTGTGGCTAGCAATTCAGAATGTAATTGTGATATTAAAAATGCATTTAGAGAAGTCTACGGTTTTTACTGGCTTATCGAATAAACGATACAAATGGACCCTAGACCATCACTGACATGCAATTGACTGATTGCCCCTGGATGTTGGCTTCTTACAGAAACACAGCTTCCCTATCATCAAATGTCACGGCACGCCCCTGGGTGCTACCTATAAGATGCACTAATTAACCTTCAAATAAAAAAAGTGCCCTCAAGGGGGCAAAGCTACCAGGGATTGAGGAGCATTTTGCCCTTCGAATGCTGGCAACTTATGTTGAATAGTCAGAAAAGTCATTTGAAATTTAAAACCATAATAATACATAATAATTCTGAATTAAGAAATAAGGAGTATTAAGAAGGGACATGAGGAATGAGGAGATTAAGGGCGAGGAAGGGCATGAGGAGGGTTAAGGAGGTTGGCTTGGAGATAGGACAAAGTTGATTTCAGTAAAATTTTGAAAAAATCAATACCTTCCTGACTCTTCAAGTCTAAGAAAATGTGATACATATATTTTCCAGTGTGCACCAAAATTTTAAGAAAAAAAATATTTCATTAACCCCATGCAGTTAATTCTGTCATAATGTGAGGACACTGTACTTTCAATTGTCACATATAATGATCATGATTCAATAAACTAAGAATGTAGAATAATTATAGCTTTACAATTTACTATACCTTTATATTATTTTCTCTTCCAAAATGTCTGAATTAATTCCAATTCATTTCAAATGGATCATTGCATTTATTTTTGACAATGTGATTTTTGTACTTTGATGTTGTCACATAGCTTTCTCATGATCAGAGCATGATAAAAAATGTAATACTTCTAATTTTGCAACAATTAAAATTTTTGTTTATTACATAGAAATAACATTCAGTAATTTTGACCCATACCTTTATTCAGAAAATTTATTAATATATTTTTTTTTAAGTTATTAAGCTTTTAGTTTGCACATTTGACAACATGCTGTAAATTGCAAAATTTTTGATGGTCCACACTTTATTTTTTTAATTAGTTCATTTCTCATATAGAAAACATTCCTCTTTAAACAATCAGCCACAAATTTTGATGTTTTCTGTAATATTTCAAGTGATGTGTATTTTCAAAGTTAGGTATCTGATTTTTGAAACTGTCTGACTATCTCACAAAAAAATTAAACTACAGAATTCACTCCTGGCAATACTAGTTGTCAAATGTTAAAAGTAAATATTCTCCTGAGTATAGTAAAACAATCACTTTGTCATTTGACCCACTTCTAATTGAGAAAGGAGTTCTTGTAAACAGAATAATAAAACAATTAGCAGTTTATTGACCTTTTTCAGTGGGAGATGGACCAGGTCTATTATTTTCACAGGAGAATAAACAAAGCTTTTACCAGCCTGATCTTGAAAGATAACACCTTCCTGTGAAATTTAACACAAACTGTTAATCTATATAATTTGTGATAATTTATAGCAAATTGAACTTTGATATGTAATTGTTTGGATCAAATTACAAAAATATAAACATAAAAAACTCATTTCTTTCAATCCACAAGTATTTTATATTGTTAGATAGTAGACAAAATGCAGAAATTGAAGATATAATCATAGTTTTTGATTCAATGCCCATTTTTTTACAATTTTAGAAAAAACAGTGGCTTCTGTGAGACAACATACAAGCAAACTTATCTGTTGATGGAAGCAATGAAGGGTTTTAACTGGTACTAGTAATGAACTATCAGTATCAGCCATACATATCAATTGGCAAAATCAGCCTCCATACCTCCTCAATGATAAATGTCTAAATATGACCATGCCCTTGACTTTTTATACACATTTTCCTCCTCTATAAAGCCTGTGAAATTTAGCCAAACAATTCCGAAACACTTTGTACATTTGATTATTTTATACATTATGTTGTGAACAATTAAAGCAATATAATGTAAATTCTAAGTTAAAAGAATCGACAACATTTAAATAGGAAAAAAAAAACTGTTAGCCACTGAACTTCAAACTGACCTAATTGTTATTTGTAACTAATCTGTTTTATTGTCTGTTTCTGTTTGTCAGGGAAGGCTGCAAAAAAGCTTTCACTCTTCTATCTGACATTTAAAAAATAAATAAATAAAAATGTTTGGAGACAATGGCATCAGCAAGATTTATTGATTTAAGTGGCACTGGCAAGGGATATGCATTGGTATACAATAGAACAATTAATTGAATAAAATGATTGAAATTAATTAATATTGTATTAGTTACACTACATTAACAAAACTGCAAGCTGAGAAAGATTGTTTCGTGTACTTTTGAATAAAATAAAGTTTTTAGTATATTCTACTCTTTTTTCTCTGTTTACCACATTTTTTTGTTTGAATTAGAAGCTGTAAGTGCACCCCTTGCTCCCCCATGGGCACTGTGAGGGTCACAGTGCCCGTGTTTGGAGGTCCAGCAAGATGGGGGGAGGCTATGTGGTTTATGAATGTTCCCTAATTAATCTAATTTATCATAAGAGAAGAAAATGTTGTCATCTCTTAACCCTTATTTAATAGCAAAAAATACTACTAAAATCAGACAAAATCATTATGTTTCCTTACTTAATCAACTTATTAGTATTTTATACATACTTTATATTTTAAATACGAATCTTCAAGTGAAATATCTTTCCATTCAATATCTACTTTCCCAAAAATATCTTGACTTATAATTTTTATTTGATTCTCTGTATCTTCAGGTGGTTTATAGGGGACTTGTTCCCGGCAAAATCTAAATAAAAAATAAATAACAAATATTGCAATAAATATGAATATTCATTTAAAGTAAGCATACAATATTTAAGTGACACTGGCAATATATATTAAATAGCATTAATATTATGTAATAAAAACTGCAATAGTTGTAAAGATTTAAGGGATTAAAAAATCCTTATTAACTCTTTTAACATCTTTTGGATATGTAAAAAGAAAAAAAGAATTTTTTTCTTTCAATTCAATATTTAAAAACATAAAATAATTAATACTTGCAATAATTAATCATTAAAAATATTATTTTAATAGATTAAATTTCCACAGCTTGTTACTATATATGATTAAATTTAAGATGCTCTAATTAAAGGTTGTGCATAGCCTTTTCTACAACAAATGTTGGAAATACAGTTACACAATTTCAAATCTATATTTATTAAATTTATTACATTACAAGAATTTGTTAAGTTCTTGTAATAAGTTATAAGTTGTGTTTAAGTTACATTAAGTTTGATTAAAAGCATTCTCAAATAAAGAAAAAAAAACTAGTTTAAAAGACATTATAAATTTTTCAAATTCAAATTATACTGGTGTCCAAAATTAAGTAAACAAATGCTTTTTTTTTAATAGAACTCTAAAATTATTTTAGCTAAAAAGACCAAATTAGCACATATATGTAAATTCATCTATCACAACCATTTGATATTACACACCTGGCCTGGATACATGCAAATTTTTAATCATTTTTGATAAGCACTTGCTGTTGACACATCATACATCTGTTATTTTAAAATTTGAATAAATTCTGACATAATGGCTTCACATAATTGTTTATTAAATGATTTCTCATGGAGAGCCAAAGGATAAAGTTGCAAAATGGCTTAATATTAGCAGAAATATGTTCTGTCAGCCCTGAAAGCAATTCCAAGAAACTGACACCATCACCAGAAAACCAGGATAGGGCTAAAAAAGATCTATCGCAACCCAGAAAGATGACCATCTAGTTGCAACTATTAAACAATATAGAGAGATGACAGCTACCTAGCTCTCCAATAAACTCTCAGCTACCTCTGGAACAGCTGCTTCAAGGCCAACTATTTATTTAGGATAATGATTTTATGCAAGATGACCAGTGGTATGTATCCTCTTATACTTTATTACAGGAACGCCCACTTGAATTGGTGTCGCCAACATCAGTCTTGAACCCATGTATTTTCTCTTCAGTGAAAAGTTGAGATTCAGTCCAGACACTGATTCTCAACAATTCTTCAACTGGAGAGAATCTAGAACCCATTTCCACCCAACTAATGTGAGAGAGATGATTTTGGGGAGAAAATCTCATGGTCTGGACAGGCATCATTTTGAATAGTTGTACACATCTCTGTGTTTGAGGGAGTCACCCCAACTGCTCAAATATAGCCTTAAGCACTATGTAAGATTTTTCAGGGATGTAATTGGTCCCCAATTTATTTTTATGGTCAATAATGCTCATGAACAGGGCTGGTTAATAATTTTCTCAAGAGTGAGGATATTCAAAGAATAGATTGGTCAGCCAGATCTCCTGACTTGAATCCAATAGAGCATGTTTGGGATGCCCTAAGAAGATGCATTGGACTTCATTATTGCCTCCAGAACCTTTCCCTAAATTTTAAAACATATTTTGTCCTGGGTTTTTTAGAAATTTACTCCTCTAAATTGATCACTCTTTTTGAGAAATGAGATTTATTGCCACAAGATGATCTCCACAACCTGGAATTCAACATAAAGCTTGTTGTGAGAGAGTTATATAGCAGTTAGAGGTGATCATACTCCCTACTGAACCCTTATTTTCTGGAGATCAACTACCTCATGTTTGTTTATATTCACTATAATATGCAATTTCATATTTTTCTTTGTCATTTTGTATTCCATAGGGCTAGATTGATTAATCATTGAAAACTATTTGTGTACCAAAGTTCATAAATTTTATTAAAGTATTTAGTAACAAATTCTAAATTTTGTGTTTGTTCACTTAATTTTGGATACCAGTGTGTTTAGGTTTTTAACAGTTCAATATAATTAGAAATATGTTTGTTTGAAAATGTTTACTCTTAAAATTATTTCAAATACTGTATTTTTTTAATTGTATGATTAATATTTACAAGATTATCAGGCCAATCTTATTTATTATATTGTAACAAAATTATGTGGTTTTTTTTTATATATATAAAACTAAAACAATATCCTTTTTAAAACTATTTGACAAATATACAAAATAATTTTAATTACAAATGCATAATATTTACTTTGTACATTTAAACAGAAAATGAAATAAATTAAAATTTACATACAAACAATTATACTTATTTTTAAGAAAAAAAATTTAAAGTTCAAAACCATTTACATAAAAAACAAAAATTATTCTTTGAATAATTCAAATTTTATTGTTTTTAATTGGAAAATTTCATTAAACATTGGCTAATATTTAGTAACATTTTAGCTATCTTTAAAGTATTTTAATAACAATTTAGTACAAAGTATAAAAAAATGATTAAATCTTTTCAGTATAAAAATTATATCATTGAAAACAAAATACAGAAGTACAAAATTTGAATCTAATATATTCTATTTGAATTAAAATGTAGAAATTGAAAAATAGGAATACAGATTAGACATGCCATTCTGTCTTTATTATATAACAAATAAATTTTAAAAAATATATAATATAATATATATGTTTATATTATATAAAAAGTACATTTTTATAAAATAATAAACATATATTTTCATCAACCACAAACTGATTTAGAAAAAATGTGCTAATATGATACAAAAATTTCATTATGTATAAACTAAATACAACCTCACCATAAACTGGAACTGTATTTGCAAAACACACCTAAATTCAAAATTTCATAATGTATATATCATAATTTAATATATTGTTATATAAAATTATATTTATTTAATAAATATTATTATATTATATTATTTTATATTAAATATATATTAACTGCTGTATTGTTATATAGCAATTAATATAAAAAAAAAATAAGTATTTTTCTATACTTATTTGTATAATGATAATATAGAAGATCTTCACTTTACAATGGTTTCACTTATTTCAACTTTTTGCACTACAATGGTGAAATGGCAATACACCTTCATTAATCATTAAATTTTGAAGTTTGATTTGTTTCTGGACTAGCATGTATATATAATATGCTGTAAATACTTCTACTGATTTTGGCCATCACCCAACATCCAGCTAGCCTAGGTTTCCATTGCTGTGGGGTTAATGGCAAGACTAGACTCCGGATTTAATAATTATTCCAATATTAATTCCAATATTAAAAACTTTATATGGAATCTATATTAATAATATCTATTAATATCAGTACATAAAACATTCACAGTGATTATTTGTCCATCTACTTACTCAATGACAGTAGTTATTTATTTAGTTCAAACACTGTAAGACTGGATAAAGTATGTCAGAAAAAACAAACCAATGAACCTTATAAAAGAAATTCTAGTATAGTTTAATGCAGATAAAATACAAATGTTTTTGATCTGCATAGAAGATCTTCTTCAAGTTAATGTGTTCCAAAATTGAATGCAAGGAAAGGAACATTTTAAAATTATTTGAAAATGCTCAAATACATAAATAATACACTAGTGTACACAATGTGATACAAGTAACAAATTCTGTAAAAAACTAAAATATAAGAATAAATGAGAATTTACAAAAATTTTTTTAATTTATATCAACTGTTATTGTTAATTGTCTACTTGGACTTTACTTATTAATAGGACTTAATACTGGTGTTTAAAGATTGGCACAGCAATGAGAGTTAGTTCAGGAAAGAACAAAATTCCTTTATTATATCACCTGTAGTAGTAATTTCTGCTTAGCAGAAATTACTATACAGAAATTAAACAGAAAGAACTTATACAGAAATTAAACAGAAATTATTACTACAGGTGATATAATAAAGAAATTTTGTTCTTTCCTGAACTAACTCTCATTGCTGTGTCAATCTTTAAACACCAGTATTTCAGAAACTATTACTACAGGTGATATAATAAAGAAATTTTGTTCTTTCCTGAACTAACTCTCATTGCTGTGCCAATCTTTAAACACCAGTATTAAGTCCTATTAATAAGTAAAGTCTAAGTAGACAATTAACAATAACATTAGAATTAAGGACAGTAAAGCTTTTACAATTATATCAACTGTCATTGCTGGTATAAAGATTGCCATGCATAAGTTAATCATTTTTCATCCTTGAAATTGATGCAAAAGCTTTTCTTTTTAGATTTAAATATCTTGAGAACTTCTATCATCCTGATAAGGTCATCATGTTTATATCGTTGTATAATGGAAGCTTTGTCCAGCTAGGCTTGAACGTCATTGTCTGTGGTGTATCTGGCTAGGACGGTGTTGCATTTTCTTTTATCAATATCATATCTGTGTTCCGCAAGCCTTGTTTTGAGTAACCGCACGGTGGCACTAATGTACTCAAGATCACACTCAAATCTGTTGTATGCCAACAGAATCCTATAAACTCCTGGTACCCTAAGCATGTCGATGTTGTGTAAGGAACCAAGTCCGAACATTATTTTTAGTTACTTTTATTTTTGTTTTTATTCTATTTTTGTTTGGGGCTTATGTTTGTTAGGACAAAGGTTTCCTCACCACTCTCCTCAGAAACTTAAAAATAGAAGAGAAACCAACTCACCGACAAGAGAAAAGTGCCGTAGATCAAACTCGCGCACACTTGCGCTCCTGAGCGGAAAAAAGTAAGTCTGCACCGAGAAAAGGGGGAGACCCACAAGCACAACTTAGGAACTTGCTAAACCCTAAAGAATAAAACATCCCGAAAATTGTCAAAAAAATAATGTAAAAGGTTTGCGAGTATCGTCGGAAAATAGGCTGCCAGGCAAACAGGAAAAGTTTATTGTTAGCAATAAGTATGTAAATGAGGGAAGTAATCTCACTCAGAATTGTGACATCACCTCACAGTATAAAGAGTGAACCTCAAGTGAAGATGATCGAGGTGAGCTTCTGTTAGCAACGAGCATGGTGAGCTTCGTATCAGCAAACAAGAGAGAGGTGTCCGATAGGATAAAGTAGTTCCAAGGCAATTTTGAAGTTATTCGATTTGTGGATCGAAGATTAGAGAAAGTCTTGAGAGTTGAGAAAAAGGTTCCTAGTATATTGAGGTGACGATTAGGACCTTTAATTCATAAGAATTATTGTACGTAAGTTAAGTCTTTGAATTTTTTTGTCAAATTCCAAAGGGAACAGTTAAGTTAGAAAATAGATTGATTTGAGTTTTTTCGGGTTGATTCTTATTGATTTACGTTGAATAAATTGTTATTTGATTTTTATTAAATTTTGTATATAGTTATTACTAGACATTTTATTAAATATTGGATTGTTTTTGACTAACTTTGTCATTATTTAATTCGGTGCACACTTAAAGTCCAGGCCTGGCACATTAATGCGAATCCGCGTAAAGTACCCGTTAGGTAACTGTTGTTTCCAGCACACAGTCATGTCGATAATCGTTGGAAAAGTCGGAAAAATAACATAGAACTTTACAGTTGTCCTTTCCATTTCTGAGGATATTATAAACTCCTGATACCTGACATGCTTAGGAAGTTTATAGAATTCCATTGACATACAATAGATTCAACAGCTTTTTCTGTAGCTATGCCTTGACCAAGATTAGCCATACAAAAAGCTGTATTTTGTAGTTATACACATGTATATATTATATCTTAAAGTTTACCATTTGTGAGAGTCGAATTTAGGGAATAAATTGATAAATAAATTTTTTGTTGAGGGAGGAAAAGTTTAAAGAAATAAAACAACGATATAAAAAAAGAACATAAAAATCTTTTCCCACGAACTTAGTTCCTTGTCAAGTATACGTCGGATATGTCACCCGAAATCTCGAAAAGACTATTGGTCAGTGGTGAAAAAACAGTCCTAATAAGGCAGTGGAAAAAACCCAACGAGACCCCCTTTATAAAAAGGAGGGGTCGATGCGTAAGAGTCAGTCTCTGGAGCTTGGTGCACTGTGAATTTTATGTGAATGGATTAGCTGCTACCCGGAACTAATCAATCGCCGCTGTTCGGAAGGACTACGCCTAAACCGACTAACAACGTTCGAAAGAACTTTGTGCAACTGGGAAAAAGCATATCAACGTTCGAAAGAACTTTGTGAAGTCTAGAGACTCGAGAACGAAACGACTAATAGAAAATTTATAACAAGGTATTTATCCTCGCGCAAAATACATGTGAGCTCTCTCTCTCAGGAATATGGGTAACCGGGAAGAAAATAGGTATGTTAACTGAACCGATTGTATATAGCTTAATTCGAACAATAAACGGGCAATATGTATAGATTATATAGAGTGTAATTCCTCTGATTCTCTCTTTACGCCTCCATCCCGGAACTAAAAGTCCACATTCGCCATTCGCGTAACCAAAAGTAACGGCCGATAAACTTTTTCTGTGTCTGGTACAAGACACAGTGGTGTCATCCTGACAGGGCGCCAAAGAGGTGCCGACCCTGCGGTCACACATTCGTCTACAATGCTAGTAGCTATACCCAACGTGATACAAAGGTAAATGTTGACATACACATTCTAATTCAAGCTTCTCTAATATCAGTTCTATTTATGCTACTGTACATGATTACACGTAACTTTTGTAGTTTTGTTGAAATATCTTGACAAATGAATGTCTATTGTGCATAAATAATTTCTCAATTTCTTTAAAGATGCTCTTAATGACTTTAGACAAAGAAAAAAGCTATTTGATATGTTTGTAATTACAATTTAAAACCAGCAGATAACACATATAATTGCATAAAATACCAACTTTCAAACTAACTTTTAATCTCAGATAACCTGTGAGTTATTCACACAAAATTGTGGTTATGTTATATCAAAGAGTCTTTTCAACTGCAAAAGGATTTGTTTTAAATAAATAAACATAAGTATTTTATTAAATATTAATTTGGCAAGATTAATAATTTTTCCTTGATGCAGCTGACAAAGTTAATTAATAAACTGGAACTTTTCAATTAACACTGATAGGCACAAAATAACACCTTTCTTACTTATTCTAGCAATGTTTATTCTGAATTACAAACACTTCCAACCTCATTTACCAGTCTTCTTCAAGTAAAAAGCTATGCCATTTATCAAACATTTGAAAAACGAAGAAACATTCTACAGTTCAAACACTGTAAATCTGGAATATATTATATCATAAAAACATACAAGATTGAACATTTGAAACATTCTACAAGTATTATGGATTTGATTCTAAAAAAAAATTTAAATTCTAAATTAACCAACATGGATTAATTCAAAATTGTAAAATAAAGTAGAAAATTAATATTAAAATAAAACTAAATATAAAAAATAATACGATAAAATGTGATGCTCTTTCATGCATTTCGAAAATTACATAACAGATTTACAAAGCATTTGTAATTTTACAGATTAAAAATAACATAGTGCAAAATATAACATGAAAAATAAAGACAGAATTATTAACAATATTGTAGGAAGAGGTAAATTAGCTTATCTCTAAATCTTCACACAGCTGGTTATAAATTCGTAAATAACACCAACAAAATCTTCAAAACTATACCAGCAAATATAATTTAATATAAATTAGATTATGAATTACGGATATATAGCCAGTATTGCCAATATAGTCAAGCCTGGGCTAAGGAGATGTAATCATTGTTGATGCAATTTCCATTTAGTTTAGCTTTATATATTTCTATAACCTCAGTTATTTGAAATTTTTTCTGTCAAAAATCAAATGCACTAGCCTGGCTTCATTCCAATAGAGGGACACCTCAAACTCTGATGTGTATTGGGCCAATGCAGTGACATAATTATGTTCGGATGTATCACACTTATATTCTTTAACATGCTGCTGATATTGTGAATTTTGTGCTACTAATTTTGTAAATTGTGTTTTTATGCTTCAAATTAATTTTGAACATCAAACCTCAAATATTTAAACTAAGTCAAAAATATAGTCACATTTGAATACAGCCAAAGTTTACCATATTATACAGCATATGAAATACACACCCATTTCAGCATAAACTATTTAGAAAAAAGTATTTAGTGTATTTAATTTAAGCAATCTCATGCCCTTAGCACTCAGTCTATATTCTCTATATTTAGTGAAGTTAACAGTTCAAAATAGAAAAAAAAAATCACTTATTCATTAAAAATCATACCGTAAAATAAATCTATCATAAAGTAACAGCATACCCATTTAACACATACCATATGCTGAGAAAAAAAAAGAACTATCCTACTCTTCTCCAAACTTTTATTTATTTATTTTTTTGGTGTTTGTGTGTGTCTTAAAAAGATACTGTATGTTGTTATATTCTGTTGTATTTGCTTGAAAGTTAATTTTTTATTTTGACTGTTAATGTCCCTGAAGATGGGTTATGCAAACCCAAAAATACTATGATGATAAAAACAAAGTCTGGAAAAGTGGTTTTAGATGAATTCCAAATAAAGTTCAAATTTTTGATAATGAAAATAAATGTATTAAATATTATCTCTTTAAAATATTTGTAATATCCTAAATGATTTAATTTGACACTCATACTATTAAAAGCTGATAAATGTAAAATATTTGAAAATAGTAATATTCTCTATTGTACACAGTATATATTCTTGACTTAGACCAGGGGTCACCAAAGTGGTCAATATCGACTCCCAGGGGTTGATGCAACATCATTGGGGGGTCGATGCAGCTAGGGGGTCGATTGAGGGGTCGATGCGGCTAAAGGGTCACAACCTTTTTTTTTTTTTTTTCTTTTGCTATACAGAGACCACAATGTTTTTTTTTTTTTGCTCATACACACACACTTGTAATAAAACTTTACGGTGGGGGTCAATGTGAGGCTTTGGAAAGTGGTTGGGGGTTGACGGTTAAAAAAGTTTGGCGACCTCTGACTTGCACACTTAATTGATTTGAAAGGCTCAGACCTACATGCAAATTGAATCATACAAGTATACTTAAATATACTGTATTTTTTACATATACTATATATTAACTTCAAAGGATAATTAAAGCGAAATATCTCCTACTTATGAAAATAAAAGTTTTTGCCATCTATTATATATGTTAAAAGTGATGCTTTATGGATATACTTTCATAAGTTGGATATACAATGGATATACAATCATAAGTTGTGTTCAAAGTATTGTAACTACATATCTATGAATCCATGTAAATCAAGGACTTACTATACAAATAAATCTATAATACCCTGCATTAATATTTTCCTTTTATTCAAAAAGCATAGAAAAAATTACTTTTTATATATCATTTATAATTCATGAAACTGTTTGTGACCTCTGTTATTCATCAAAATTATTAAATACATGTAAAGAAAAACAACATATATTAAATTATCAACAATATATATATTCCAAACATGTCCTTCAATGTCATAGGCTTTAACACAAGAAAAATAACAAATTTATTAAAATAAATCATAAGAATAAAATAGATGCATTTAACCTTTTTAGGAGAAAATCCAACTGCAATGTGTTCTTAATTCATTTAATTCTGTTATTAAGTAACTTAAAAATGATGCTATGCAGTTTCCATTTCAGAAGAAAAAAATAATATACTTAATAACAGTAGTTTCCTGGACCATCCTCTGATTAGTGTTGCTGACTCCAAAGACATTATATAAAATTTGAGAAAATAGATCAATTTAACTTATAGGTTTTAGATTTAAATTGTGTAAGTTAAATTCTTTTAAATGCAAGAATATTGTTAACCATTATTTTACATATTAAAAATTTTATTATAAAATATACAATTTGTAATTATGAATTAACTATTTCTCAATTACAGTCAATACTTTGATAAACTTTTGAGTTTTTTTTTATAAACACTTTATAACACAATTCTTATACAGAAATATTTAATTATCAATATAAGAAAACAAAATGAGTCATTTTAGTTCAGAAATTAGAACAGAATAATTATTTAAATTGCAAGATATTTCACTTATAGTAATTGCCCTATTTCCAGTTCACCTACATTTTTCTGCTTTATATCACCTATAAAATATGACCTATTTTCTACATGGCTTAGCTAGCATGAAACCTTTCAATTTTAAATCGGTGTATTATTAAAAATTTTATCTAAAACACATTATTAAAGTTTACCAACTAATCAGAAATAATAGCAGTGCAATGTTTTGGATCACTCATTAAATGAGATGAAGATATAGAAACAATCACTGCTCAGTAATTATGAACCTAATGCATTTACTATTAAAACCAAATCATATCAAACTCTTAATTACTTCTATTATTTATGTATAACTTCTACAAAAATATAATTACAAAATTAACTAACATATAAATGTAGGAGTCATAGTACCATAATCGTTACTTAGTAATAATTTTATTATAGTCTGCTTGTTTCAATATTTAGCATAAATTGAATCACAAATCACACTTCGGGAAAAACAGCATAATGTCAAGTTCCATACAATGGGAGTCCTGTGCAACATATGCCTATCAATTTTATGATGTCACGTGTCAAGTTCGGGCAGAAAAGTCAGAAATGATGCTGAGAACTGAAGGAAGTTTTGTGCAATGCCGTCCAGTGTTTCCAGAGTGGGGATTTTATATTGACTGACAGAAATTTTGGGAACTTTTTAACTAAAATTTTAACTTTTTAACGATTTTATAAACAAGACTATGTCTTGTTTATAAAATCGTACTGCCCGATATTCTTACCAGCATAGAGGTATGACATAGTACATGTCGAGAGTTGATATTTGGCACAGAGTATTAGCTGCCCAAATCATTTGCGCATAAAAAAAATCCAGACTCGTAGGTAGTCAGGGGACCGAGAATTGAGTCAAAATAAAATCCAAAATGGCGACCCTCTTCTACAAACAGGCAAAACAGCCACCTCACCCAACCAAAATCGAGTAGGGAGAGTACCACCCACTGTCATTTTAAGAAGTGAACTCTGACCTTAGGACTGAACATGTAGTTTCTTCTATGTTAAATAAAATTTGTAATCTAATTTTGTAAATTTGGGAGTGCTTCAAATATGACATTAAAACAATTTTATGCCATTACAAGTGGGTTTTTTTTAACATTATCTAGTATAGTAAAATCGTGGGACCGATAAAAATTTGACGTTATATTAGGGTTGTCATTACATTCAATGACATTATAATCAGGTTAAACTGTATATTGTTTGTGCAAAATAAAATAATTTTGGACGTTACAATAGCCACAATTATTTTTTTCAAAAACGGTAACTTTTCGTTACACATTGACAAAAATTCAACCCAGGCTGACATGCAACAGAGAGAAATTTTGAAATTAAATAAGTTAATTTCATCGAAGATGCATCGTGGACGATCTTGTGGTCGTGGCCGGCGAAGTTTGAACCATCACGCCCAAAAGCAGCAATATCAAAGAAGATAGGAGAATGAGAATGAGACCTGCCTTGAGCATCAAAGTGATTCCATCTCCGAGACATAGTCTTGTCCCAAATATGGTTTTGCCATTTTACTTGTTTTGTATGACTTTTTTCCAGTTTGATCTTTTTTCAGTAGACTAAACAAAATTTTTCACATGATAGAACCTGTGAAATACTGTTTAAACATTGTGATCAAATGTGTTATTTGAACTTATCCATTAAAAAATTGTTCAAAAATGATTGCTATTGTTATTTGGGTCTCTGATTTGAATGAAACTTGGTGAGCACATAGTCTTAAGCACAGCTCCTTTATCAAATAATAGTACCCATTTCTCAATTGCTTCAAAGAATTGGGCCTCTAAAAATTTAGTGTTTAGGTTATAAGTCTTTGGAAGTTCCACATTCCAGATCTATAGTAAGTGAATAACTGAATCACTGCAATAACTGAGTGAATAAGACCCTAAGTACTAAACATAGACAATGTTTGGACCTTCAGAGTTTTAGTTTTAGTTTAGTTTTTTTAATGTATAACTTTCTTATTTTACCATATCATTATCACCATTATTATTATTCCTCATATTTAAAGATTATAAAACAAGAGATTAAAAACTGTGACTTCATTTCATGTTTAGCGAAAAGAAGCCTATGTAGATTTAACTCTAACATTGTTAAATAAGACTTTTATTGTTTCATATTTATTTTCACATATTTTACATACTATGTCTTCACAAGCAAATAAGCTACAAACATTACTGCACATGGACAAAAAAGACAAGTGATATGAAAATACAGTAGCGTAGTCGCAGTGTTTTATTTTTTTAATTGTTAATATTGCGGACAATATCCTCACGTGCTTGTTTGTTATGCTTCAAATGTCACAATACCATCATATCTGAAAATACATATGAAGAAAATTTTATTTAACAACGTTAAGAATCTAGAGAGGCTTGTTTTCCATAAGCAAGAAATGATGTCACAATTATATAACACTCACCAAATAAACCATCACCAGTTCATAACAAAACAGAAAAATTCTTTCTACGAACGTTTTCATCTATATGTAATAGACATCCTCAGATATTGACGATATCGAACTAACGGCTAGTAGAATAGAATGTTTTTGAAAGTTCCGTTTAACTACGTAATTCGAATATGTTGCGTTAAAATTGAAAATATGTAAAATATTTAAAACATATCCGAATAAATTGATTTCACGTAGATCATGACGTAATTTAAAATATCTTTGATGCGCGTTTCAATCATTCGGATCTAATTCAAATATGGCGCGCCATGGTGCGGAAAGCGTATCGGTTTCTTTGAAATTAATACTGACCCCTTTTTTAATTGCCTTATATATCTCCAGCGATTTGAGGTACTTGAGTTGTGCCTTATCCGATACTTTGTGTAGCAATTTAGCGTTTTGTAGATCAACATGAACGTCCTCATTATTCTCATATGTCGCTAGTGCCGTCGTGGTCAGCTTTTTTCTTATCGAGTATTCATGTTCTTTCATCCTCATGGCGAGACCTCTTGCGGTTGCTCCAATGTATGTTAAAGCATGGTTAACCCGGTGATCTTGAAGAGGAACCGCATAAACCCCTGGAGAGTTAGAATCTTCTATACGATTTTTACCATTTCTGATAAGAGAGAAGACTGTAGGAGAGCATCGATATGCTAGGTGTATTTTAGTAGTCCTTGCAATCTCTCTATATATATTAGAAAGTGTTTTGTTGTATGTGATAACCCTCATCTGTTCGTCTTGTGGCATATTCCTCTCCCTCCTATTTATGTATTGTTTTATGAGATGCTTGACCAAAGAGGACGGGTATCCATGTTGCATTGCAAGGGCCTTGATCCTCGACAATTCGTTTTCCTTTTCATTTTGCTCCGAACAATGTGTGTGTGCCCTTTTTACCAAAGCTCGAAAAGCAGAGACTTTGTAAGAGTAAGGGTCATGTGAACGGTTATGTATAAATAGAGATGTATATGACTCCTTATGGAACACACAAGTGGAAAGATGACCTTGCTCCATTGTGAATTAGTGATCAGAAAACACGAGAATACCATATTACCCAAATTTCAAGAGGACATAGCATTGTATGTCAGGTACATCGATGACGTACTCATTGTATGGAACAAGGTACCTAACATTGATTTGGTACTTAACTATTTTAACGGTAACCCCTATGGCCTGTCGTTGAAAGTTGAACAGGAGAGTCAGACAACGGTGCATTTTTTGGATATTGCCATCAAAATGGAGCAAGGTCATCTTTCCACTTGTGTGTTCCGTAAGGAGTCATATACATCTCTATTTATACATAACCGTTCACATGACCCTTACTCTTACAAAGTCTCTGCTTTTCGAGCTTTGGTAAAAAGGGCACACACACATTGTTCGGAGCAAAATGAAAAGGAAAACGAATTGTCGAGGATCAAGGCCCTTGCAATGCAACATGGATACCCGTCCTCTTTGGTCAAGCATCTCATAAAACAATACATAAATAGGAGGGAGAGGAATATGCCACAAGACGAACAGATGAGGGTTATCACATACAACAAAACACTTTCTAATATATATAGAGAGATTGCAAGGACTACTAAAATACACCTAGCATATCGATGCTCTCCTACAGTCTTCTCTCTTATCAGAAATGGTAAAAATCGTATAGAAGATTCTAACTCTCCAGGGGTTTATGCGGTTCCTCTTCAAGATCACCGGGTTAACCATGCTTTAACATACATTGGAGCAACCGCAAGAGGTCTCGCCATGAGGATGAAAGAACATGAATACTCGATAAGAAAAAAGCTGACCACGACGGCACTAGCGACATATGAGAATAATGAGGACGTTCATGTTGATCTACAAAACGCTAAATTGCTACACAAAGTATCGGATAAGGCACAACTCAAGTACCTCAAATCGCTGGAGATATATAAGGCAATTAAAAAAGGGGTCAGTATTAATTTCAAAGAAACCGATACGCTTTCCGCACCATGGCGCGCCATATTTGAATTAGATCCGAATGATTGAAACGCGCATCAAAGATATTTTAAATTACGTCATGATCTACGTGAAATCAATTTATTCGGATATGTTTTAAATATTTTACATATTTTCAATTTTAACGCAACATATTCGAATTACGTAGTTAAACGGAACTTTCAAAAACATTCTATTCTACTAGCCGTTAGTTCGATATCGTCAATACCTGAGGATGTCTATTACATATAGATGAAAACGTTCGTAGAAAGAATTTTTCTGTTTTGTTATGAACTGGTGATGGTTTATTTGGTGAGTGTTATATAATTAAGTACCCAGTTTTTTTGAAATACAGTATATTGATGTCACAATTTTTAATTTCTTGTTTTATAAGATTTAAATGTGAGGAATAATAACGATGTGGTAAAATAATAAAATAATGTCACACAAAAAACTAAACTAAAATTCTGAAGGTTCAAACCTACAATGACTATTGGCTATCGCCACTCATGGACATGAAACTTCCAAATTCTTATAAGCTAAATGCTAAATTTTCAGAGACCACTTTTTTGGAAATGTTTGAAAAGTGGGTCCTATTATTTGGATGAGAAGCTATTTGTGTTTAAGGCTACATGATCACCAAATTTCCTTCCAATCAGAGACCTGAACTTCTGACCCTCTCCTTGTAAGTGACAGGTTAAAATGTTACTTTTGCTTTCCAGATGCCAAACTGATACAGCTTCCAGCACCTGCATTAATTAGTAATGACAGAAAGATATGCTCACCCATCGTATTTATAGGATTACAGGTGTACAATCCTATAAAAATTAATTAGTAAGTAAAACTGGAGGCAATAAACAATATGAAATGGTGAAAAAAAATTTTAAACTGGCAAAATTGTGGCAATATTTTAAAATTTTCCAGAGCAACCCCTGTATATGTTGAACTTCATATTTAAATTGAATTTAAAGTTATTGAAATTTCTCAGTCAACTATTATTCACATCATCATCTTAGACATCAGGCAAAATGTTTCTACCCGAAGAGGACGGTTATGAAAAGAATATCAACATACCTGAAGAGAATAGTTACATCCTCTTCAGATACATTGATATTCTAATGCCTTGGGAAGGCTCTGATAGAATTTCTGGATTTTATTCAACCACTGTTGGCTATTTTTCCAACTATTTCATTTACTAAAGAGGAGGAGAAAGATGTAAAGATTTCCTTTTTTGATCTGCATATATATAGATCTCTCAACAGCATCTTGTGTTCTGTATATCATAAATTTGGTGATAATTCTTACATCATTCCTTCTATAGCTTTTTAACCCTCCAGGTACAAAAACTAGGCTATTACAGCTCTGATATGCAGAGCATTCTTATATCCTTCCACTCAATCTGTTGTGAATGAGGAACATTTCCTTCTTAAATCAGCAGTTTGCAGCACTCAGTATTCTGTGGCCAAGTGCAAACATCTAGTCAACCAAGTCAAAGGCATGTTATTTCCACCATCCACTTTGTATTGTAAGAAGGAATTGGTTTTTGTAACACCAACCATTTCATACCTAGGTCCCACTTTGTTATGAAATACATATTTGTCAAGTTTTCAAGAAGTTTGGCTATATTTTGCCAATAGAACCCCAACCCACACTGAATAGAATACTTTGTAATGATAGTTTATGTAAATAACCTTACAAATTCTGTTAACTGGATCAAAACTATTATATATTAGAGCCACTACTAGAATGCTTTGCCTCTGTCTTGCAGAATATTTCTACCTGATAATGTTGTAGTTAGCAAATGTACAACAGAACTAGCTAAAAAACTGATAGAGAGTAACTTTGAGCCACTTTGGTCACAAACTTCCCTTCTAAAATGTTTTGGGGATTAAAGAACATTATTCATATGGGAATATGAATAATTACAACATCACAACAGTGTTATCATGCAACTCTCCCACACTAGATATTCCTTAGCTATGGATTGCTATTCATAGCTAAGGAATATCTAGTGTGGGACTGTTTAACCTTCTAAAATTGTAAATCACGTGGTTTGTGGGAAAAACCTTGCAGCATCATGGCACTACTATCATATATGGCTTTAGTAGAGTTTAAGTATGAGTAAATACTACATGTCAACAAAATTTCGTCAAAATCAGTGATGACAACCTCCCTAGTTCCCCTTGTAAGTAATGATGATGCCTAATGTCTACCTCTAGTAGGAAATTACTTACAAGGAGAGCCTACGGCTTTGGGGTAACGGATTTTGATGATCTTTGGTTTAGAGGTAGTACACCATGTGAGTGTACTACCTGTAAAATACTAAAGTGCAATACTCAAATATAATCAAGAAAATCGAACTTAAAGTTTTTTAGCACTTTATATATAAATTATACGTACTTCTATTTGAGCATCCTGTGGCAGAGTGGTAACGAGTCCGATTCATAAGCTTGAGTTCTCGGGTTCGATTCTCGCGTATAATTTTTTTTTTTAATTCATAAATACTTATAATGTATTTATTTATTTACTCGTTCATTTCTTATTATTTATTTATTTTAATTTAATTTCTACTATTCCAAGTCTAATATTTTTATACTTTTGTTGACAATAACGGCGCATTCTTGACACCTATGTGTCAACTTTCCCATCTAATTGTTATCACTAACGGTGACCGATCTAATTCTCACTAGGAGCGTTTTT
>NW_019384922.1:223416-285228 GCF_000671375.1 Centruroides sculpturatus | reverse complement strand
GAAAAATCCGGATAATCGAAACGAATACTTTAATTTGTCATTTAATGATAATACAACATGTTTTCTTTTCGATGACATATCGGTAATATTAAAAGTAAATACTGTATAGTGATACCTCGACTTACGCTACCCCGACTTACGCGAACCCGGAGTTACGCGATTTTCAAATCTCGTCGATTCATCTTTTGTTTGAGCACCACGCAACTCTTGATTACTCATTCTTTCCACACTATTGTTCAACTTACATGTTCGAACATGTCGCGCGGAATCGACACATAGCTACAATTTTTTTTGTGTTATTTATTTCTGTGTTTGTTATATCTACGGAGACTCAAGAGACTCTATGTGGTGATTTCTTACAACCGCGAACGAATCAAAAGACGAGATGAGATTAACGAGAACATTTATTAGCTTACATACATCCCACTTGGATTTTACACACATTGAGAAATTATACCCCAACTTACGCGAATTCGACTTACGCGGTTATCGCTCGGTCCCACCTATCGCGTAAGTTCGGGGTATTACTGTATTTAAATCGTGATCAAATTTTCAAGAAACAAACGTTCGTATTGCATTTGGACTACTACTGACCAACGCTAACAGACTACCTATTGTTTAAAATTCCCTCTGGTGGCGCAAGAAGACGGATTTTATAAAATAAAAAGCAGTTCAAACTGCATTTTTATGAATAAAAATTTGAAAAACTATTTATCGTTTTACGAGTAAAATTTTTTCTTCGCGTTCACGGCTTTTAAATAATGCATAAACCTTCGAGGCGCGAGGCCCTTCGGACCGCGAGGCATAGGCGGTGGCCTACGTCGTCCATGCCTTGGTCATAGAAATGATGTAATTTGAATATAATTTTTTTATAAATACGTATGTCAAGTTATATTTTTATCACTACGTAAAATATATTTAAGAGTTTACGACCACTGTGATGGGTGAGACGTTGTTAAAACAAAAAAAGTTATGCATTCCATCACGTACATAAACAGTGTCGTAATTTGCCAAGTGCAAATCAGTAAATTCGTAAAATTTTTGTTTATTTTAAACAATCCGGATAATCGAAAATCCGGATAATGGAGGTCCGGATAATGGAGGTTCTACTGTAATTATTTTTATTTACTTTTTATTTAAATTTCATGTAAAACTGTTTCAATTTTATATGTTTATACATATTATATATTCTACTAGAAGAATTAAACTTAGTTACAATATTCACTATCAAAATGGTTATTTAAGTTTTTTCAGATAATATAAGAAATTATGAGATACATTAATTCCAAGTTAGCAAGATATTAATTCTTGCAATATTTGAAAAATACATTTACATTATTATACTAAAGTGAATTTTTCTTCTAAAACAAATAGAAACGATTCATATATTAATTACCAGCATGGTTCAAGAAAAAGATTTAAAATTTAAATTAATTTCTAAACTTTGGAACTATTTTCTCAATTATAGTCTGGATTGTTGGAATTATAACAAATATCTCCAATAGAATTAGATACTATCTTTGCAATTTAAGCCCAACAATTTGATAAATTTGGAAAAAGATTCCTGTCTAAAAGTACTGTTAGACAATAATTGAAATATTTATGTAAAATATATCAATTTGTATAACAATTATAATATCAAAAGTTAGCTTTAGGATGGGTTTCTGTAAAGGTTTACCCCTGTGATCAAAAAGTATTGAGAATGGTTTTATAAAATGCATGATTTAAATTTATTCATCAAAATTTATTTCATTCCCTTCAAAGTAATTCCCTCCCACTGAAATGCACTTATGCCATTATATATAATTCCAATCCTTTTAACATGCTTTAAGTCATTTTCATAAAATCCCTTCAGGATTCAGTTCACTGCAAATTTTGTTTTATGGCATCAATCAACTCAAAACAATGCCCACAAAGTGGAAATTTTAGTCAAGAAAACAAAAATGTCACACAATGCCATATCAGGTGAATATGGAGCTGGTGGAACCATATTTGTTGAATTTTTGGCCAAAAATTCACAAACAAGAGCATTTTGAGCAGGTGCATTATCATGGTGCAAAATCCATGAGTTTTCTCACCACAAATCAGATCATTTTCTACTAATTGCTTCACACAATTAATGAAAAATGCTCAAATAATATTCTTTGTTGACAGTTTGGCCAGTTGAAAGAAATTTGCAATACACAACACTATGACAATCAAAGAAAATAGTCAACATGACCGTGATTTTTGATTGACTCTGACATGGTCTTTTAGGTCTTGCTTCACTTTTTGAGCACCATTCACTTGACTGTTGAGCTGTTTCAGTATCAAAAGCATAGGTTCATGTTTTATCAGCTGTAATATGTTTTAAAAATGATTTGCCTCAAGAAAGCATTTCCAATCCACTCAAACATGCTGTTGTTTTTGGAAAATTTCAACATTTTTGGGATAACTCAAAAAAACAACACACTACAAGCCCAAATAATCTTTTAAAATTGCTTGACAAGATCCAAATGATACTGGAGCATGTTCAATAATGTCCCTAATTATTAAACAACAATCACTGAGCACCAAATTGCAAATTTGAATAACTTGTTGTTCATCAGTTGAAGTGGATAGTCTACTAGAGCATGGTTCATGTTCAACATGTTCTCTGCCTTCTGTGAATATATTGTACCCCCAAAAATTCTTGTTTTTGATAGACTATTGTCACCAAAGGCTTTTTGTAATGTTTCCTTCCAATGTTTTTGTAGCAGTAATTCCATTGCAAAAACAAAATTTAATGCATGTTCTTTTTTAATTACACTCAACATTTTGAAAAATCCCAGTAGAAAAAATTTTTACATTTTAATATAAAATTAAAAGTTTTAAAATTTTACATAAATTTTAAAACAAGCATTTATTTATAAACAAAAACAGATAATGACATTCATCAACATCTAATTGCAATATGTATGTCATACCAAATGATTAGAAAAACAACAGCAGTGTCCTCTTGCACATGCACAATTTAAATGAACCATTCATGATACTTTTTGATCACAGTAGTATTTATAGTAAAAATGTTATCTGTTCATAAAATGCATGTTTGTTAAATGTTTCCATCTGTTAAATGTATCTAAAACTACAATACATATTACTACTGATTACTATTTTATATCATTAAATCTGAAAAATATGAAAATATTTCAATATTAGCTTTGCAGATATCAAATATTATAAGGAAAGAAACATTGTCTTCAATAACTGAAAATATCAGTGATAATAGAACATACTGGAAAACAAAAATATGATACACTAACTTTTAACAAAGAAAAATGCAGAATATTTTAGGACTTAAAATTCCTGAAAATTATTGTACACTAGCATACAAAATAAAACAGTAATTTATGAGTCAATTAATAATTACTATTGCACAGTTTGGAAAATTCAAATTAAATCATACAAATATTTAAATAGGTCTAGGGTATAATTTGCCACACAATACTAAACTGATAAATTAATGTAAAATTTTTTTAAATTAAAAAAAAACACTTTAATATAAGCACATACAATTATAAACTTGATATAATATGTTGATTAATTAACAGAAATAAAACTGAAGTCATTTCAATACCATGAATGACCTATTTTTAGCATGGGGCACTGATTAAAAGACTAAAACTCAATGTTTTAAAGACCTCCTTCAGATTTACATATTCTAAATCAAACAATTTAAATACATAACAAAAATAGCAAAGAACAAAAATTATGATTGCTGAACATTTAAAAAAAAATTAAAACAAATTATAATAACATCATAATAAACATAAAATAAATAAAAACTAAACAAATGAATAAAATAGCATTAAGTAAATAATAATACAAAAATACAACTCAAATATGTATAAAACAAGGGCACAAAAGATGAAAGATAATTAAATTAACAAAAAACAATGAAAGGCAGCAGTAAACCTAAAGTGAGACATAACTCATAAAAAATGTCAGTCTCAGTCAAGCATTGCCTATTTCAGTAGTACTACCTACACTGTAATGCCACAATTATTTTTTCCAAGTATTGGGCACTCTGCATGACACTGAAACCAAACTAGTAAAACTATGTTAAGAAAACTTTATTTGACTTTCATAATACACACTACAGTAAACCACTATAATAAAAATGTCGTTAAGAATTACAATACTTAATTTAAACCTTACTGACTCTCTTGATGTTCAACTTTTGAAGCTAACACTTCAGTATTTGGTTCAAAGTTTAAATTTTTTAACTTTATGCATATTTCTGAATTTTTTTTAGATCAATTTCAAAATGAATTTATAATATATTTCTTCATTTTGAATGTTTGCTCACAGTAGTACATTGTAGTAAAAACAGTTAAAAGAGCAAAAGAGACTTTCTTCATACATGAAAATCTTTCTGGAAGTTCATTCCACCTTTCAGTCATTATAACAAAATTTTAATTTATGTCTTATAAATTATATTATTATTAAAAATATTTTTAATAAATTACTTTTTATTAAAGTACTGAAAAAGTTTCATTAATTGTCATTCTCTAGGCCATGCCAGAAAACCTTCTGCATGACATAAGCTGCCAACCACTGGCCTATTTCAAACTATGCTCTCCATACTGAAAACAATGTGTTGTGATCTTTATAATTAATGTAATTGAATATCCCTTTCTCAATCACGGAATAATGGGCCTAATTGTGTGAAGTTTTTGTGCTAAAGCTGTGTCAGTGAACAGTCTAACTCTACTTTGTAAGCAGTCCAGTAAACAATCAGGAGCCTTAGTGCAGTTTGTAGCAATGATGTATTATTGTAACAAGCTGTTTATATGAACCTGGATAAAACAACTAAATCCTTTGATTTATCCACTTTGATTAAAACTGAATTATTGTCCCTTAACTACTTTTTGTTGGTTTTAACACAGTGCCAAAAAATACGGTGTGTCTTATTTATTCTAGAATCAGAGATTTTGAAGGCTCTTTTCCATCTAAACTCTTCTCTTTGTGGACTTCACTCTGCCCCTCAATTGCATGTTGTATTTCAGGAATAAGCTTCTCAAGTGTCATAAGTACATACTTTTGATAAAGTTCATAAGCCCAGAGAGGAATTAAAACTTGTGGTCTACAAAAGATGTCCCCTCACCATTCTTATTGAAAGAATTCTCAACAGTTCATCTCTGTAACCTAACTCCATATGAGAATAGTATTAAAGAACCATTGGGCCCTATTGTGACATGTGAAAACCAATGTCCCAAGTCAGGATTTTATGATACCCACCTGTACCTTTTTTTGGGGGACACACGAAACCCATTTGAGTATGCAACAGGCTGTTGCATATGGGGATTCAGGGTAAGAGAGTGGAGGAGAGAGAATAACAAAAAAAAACACACCTTTAACAATCCAGCAAATAAAAAAGAACCTGGAAGTAATTCACTCTTACTAATTTAACAGTAAAACAACAAAAATTTATTTAACATAAAATTATTGACAAATACAACAATAAACTTTTACAGAACAATTAAACCTACCCCAACATGCCTACCTTCACAAGAGAGTGTTCACAATCAAATTACTTGAGGATAATTACCTTTGATTAAGTTTCTTGAGAGGATGTCCTTAAGAGGATTTCCCTCAATGATAATTCTCCTTTATTGGGCCAGAGAGTCCTTGTAACACACTGTAGATTGATTTTCCTTGGCAGGAGAAGATGCAATAGTTCTAAGACAAATTGGGGGAGCTGAAGTGCCAAGAACTTCTTGAACAGAGTGGCAAGAGAACAGATTTAGCAGACAAGTAACAAATGGACTTGAACTCCCTGACCCTCTCTTTATCTTCCTTTTTTATTTGGTTCTTTTTTCCCATGCATCTGGGTATGTCCAAATTTGGTAAAACCAGGTATGGAGAAAAGATATTACCCTAACCACGATTTTCTGTCAAACTTCCCTAAATGAATTAAACTCAATGGATGATGTATCATAGCTGATGGGAAGTTAAAAGTTGACAAGATCTTGTAAACTTCTTTGTTGAATTTAACTTTCTAACTGTTTCCATACTAAATAATTATATAATTTCTTAAATAGACAAAAACTGGCCCAGGTTTTCACATTTTTGAGAAACTTCAAGACCTCATACTACTTGATGACAAGTATGTTATGGTCTATGATTTTAAGGCTTTATACCCCTTCATCTACAGTAGAGCATCGATTATCCGACCCCTGATCAACTGTCACATCGGTTAACCGACCGCATTCTAGTAGGCAAATTCAAATGTCTGCTAGTGATGTGGCGCAACAATATTTGGCTATGTCTTGGCTACTTTATTATTATTTTTACGTGTTTTAGCTGGCAACACTGGCTCAACCATGAAAGGGAGCCAGTATTTAAACAAGGTTTAATTTTCTAATTTTTAACAATAAAATAGCGACGATTATTATTTTAAAAAATTTTTGTTAGGCTTAACATCGATGAAAATTCAACGCGAAGTAGGTTAATAGCGATATACTAATATACTAATTACAGGGGATATACTAATATACTATACTAATAATGTATTTTTTCATATTTTTCGGTTATCCGTTTTTTCAGTTATCCGACCAACCCGAGTCCCCAATTGAGTCGGATAATCGATGCTCTACTGTACTAGCAATTCTACTTCTGCCTCTTATGGATTTCCTCTTTGAGCAGCTTATTCCCTTACCATCACTTCATTCACAGATTTTGAATTAGCTCATTTGACAACATATTCTTCGTTTTTCCAATTCGATGGAATCACAAACCAGGTTCCTATTCAAATTTTTGTTTTAAATTCCATGACTTTCCATGACCAACTTTGTATAAATTCCCTAACCCACACATCTCTTATAGTAAGGAACATTAACAAAACAAAACATTTAATATACCATGCACATTCCTTCTCCAACTTTTTAGTTGGTTATTTTTTCTAATTAATGAATTATTAAAATTAAAAATAAAATAAGGAAGACAGAATTATGCTATCTCTTCTCTACAAAATTTTATTAAATAAAAGTAATTTATTCTGTTATTAATCCACAACTGTAAAACTTTATTGCTTTTAAAAACAAAAAGAAAAAAGCCATATTTATTATTAGCAAATCCTATATAATCCATGTACAAAAGTATAAATTTATTAAATTTGTCCCTTAATATATTTCCCAAACTTTATAAAATAGTAATAAACTGAAAAAAAGTTTCATAAATCATAATTTTGTTATGCAATCAAAATTACAGTATTAAAATGAAAAATGAAAAATAATACTTTTAAAATTAATACTGTTTATCATTTTTGGTTCTTGTAATTTTTTTTTATCAGTTCATTAGCACTGGCCCTCAAATTGAGAATTGTAAATGATAATTGTGAGAGATACAGAGAGAGTTAAAATGTTCCAAAAAACTTTTATCAATGTTAGATTATTAAGAGTATTAGATTTTTCTCTCAAATTCATAATACTCCATAATTAATACAGCAGTTTTAAAATCTAAAGACATTTTAAAATGTAAAAATGACAACTGATATTGCTATGTTGTATTTGAGACAATTCAATCCACTAGCATTTTCAATGTTCTCCTCTCTGTTGTATTTTATAATAATTCTTCACATAATCAATATTAGTGCCAAACAACTAATGGATTTGATCAGGCTTTAATATAATTATTGTGTTTACAGATGTTTATATTTGTAAATTTATATGAGTTTTAAAATTCATCTGTACCATCAGTAAAAGAAGTAAATATCTATAAAATTGTCTGAACATTAAACAAAATAAAAAATATACAATGTGAACACAATTTATAAGGTTTAATTTTGAGTGATTTTAAAATATAATATTACAATGCAATAGAATACACTCATGTTTGTGAAAATTGCAACACCATGAAGAAATTGTGCAAATTGAACCAAACTTACAGGAAATGTAAAGTGAGATAAGACATGCAAATGAGTAGAATTACAAAGCAATTGCACATGCATGGAATGAGAACCAGCTCTTTATCAACTGCTTGTTCCAGGTATATAAAGGACTGTAAAGATGCGTTGAAATCTGTTTATCTTCCTCTGTCTGAGGTAAACGTTTAATTGGTGGTTAATATGCCTCATCAAAAGCAGAGGAAGCCATACCAAGAACTAACGGACGAGGCCCCATCATCAGTATATGAGAGGGTGAATTTTCGTATCGAGAAATTGCAGCCCGCACAGAGTGTAATGCCACAACAGTAATGCATGTTTGGAAGAAATGGACAAAGGAGAACCAAATAAGGCGAAAACTTGGCAGTGGGGCAAGCAATAGTACAATGACATGGGATGACAGATACCTCATCTGCATGGCTGTGACGGACCGTACAGTATCCTTTCATGTGTTAGCACAACATTTAGCACGGCTACAGGTGTTTTGTTGTCTAGCTCCATGGTTCATTGCCGTCTTCTGCAGCATAAACTGTGTGCAAGGGTTCCTCTATGCAGGATTTCCCTCTCACTGATTCACAGACGCCTTCGACTTCAATGGGCTCAGCAACACAGTGCGTGGCGTGCCCAGTGGCAACAAGTTGTTTTTTCCGATGAATCTCGCTACAATCTACAGTACAATGATGGAAGAGTGAGCGTCAGACGTTACAGAGGGGAGCGTCTGCTCCCACAGTGTGTTATCCAGCATCATACTGCACAAATGCCTGGCATCATGGGTTGGGGAGCTATTGGGTATAATTGTCGATCCCATCTAGTGCACATTGCAGGCAACCTCAACAGTGATCGCTACATATGGGAAATTGTGGAGCCATAGGTCCTCACTCTTCTTCGATGCATTCCGGGTGCTGTATTTCAGCAGGATAATGCCTGTGCACATGTTTTTCGGACTGCACAAGCCTTCTTCAGTGCACAACAGGTTTCACTTCTTCCATGGCCTGCTTATTCCCCGGATATGGCGCCCATCAAGCATATCTGGGATTTCATTGGTTGGTGACTCACTCGTACAGCTGGTGGGGCACACAATAAGACTGAACTTATTGTGTCAAGTCGAAGCCATCTGGAATGCCATTCCCCAGGATTATATTCAGAACCTGTATGATTCAATGCCATAACGTGTACAGGCTCTCATAACTCAGCGTAGCAGACACACAAAGTACTGATTTCCAACATTCTTTTTGTTTTTTTGTCTTGTAAATTTTATCATTTATTTGTACCACTATCAGTAATATGTGGAATAAATTTCATTAATTTCTGACAATTCCTTAATGGTGTTACAATTTTCACAAACATGAGTGTAATAACTCTTATGTGTAATAAGTCTTACTTATTAAATCGAAATGTTAAAAAATGTAAAAATTAAAATTAGCTCATTTGATATGGTTGTGCCAGGTTTAAAGAACTGCATAAGTACTTGGTTTTTGGATATATAACAAAAAAATTTAATGAATAGCATGTATATTCATCAATTTTCATTCAGTCATTCATTCAATAGCTTGTGTATTCTTTACATTTTTATTATACATCCCCACACATTAAGTCAACATTTCACTGTAATAGTTTTAATTAATATTCTTATTATCAACAGTGCATTTTTATTTTATCTATTGTAAGAGAAGAATTTAAATCAATACAATTTTTGGAAAATTGTAAGAACTGCATGGCTTTAAGTACAAAATACCTCAAGCACATGGATTAACCCAGTGTTTCTCAAGTTTACCTTCCAGTAAACCCCTTTAATAAAAGAAATCTTTTGGCAGACTCCATAGTTTAATTAAAATATACATATAAAATATTAATAAGTGTTATTTAATTTAAATGATTTTATAAGTTTTTAATTTAAACTTTAATATGTGTTTTCATAAAGGTAAATATTACAAGAAACATTTTTTTTTGTACTCCTACCTTTATTAAAACACACATTAACAAACAAACCAATATAAAATAAACAATATATAAATAAACAATTTATATATATATTGTTTATTTTATTTTAAGTTTTTATTTTATTTTTATTATGTTGTTATAATTTGTTTCAATTTTTTAAAATGTTTGGCATTCAAAATTTTCGTTCTTTGCTAGTTTTGTTATGTATTTAAATCGATTGATTTAGAATATGTAATCCTGAAGAAGGTCTTTAAAAAAGACCAAAAACATTTATTGTTAAAATTTTTGTGCTGCTTTAAAAGATTGTGTGAGTCTTACTATCTAATGTAGCTGTTCTTTTTGTATTATACAATGGATTAACAGACTTTTTGATGACAGACAAAAATGCAACATTTCGTTGAGACAACAAGTCTTACAATTTTTACTGAGCATTTGAAACTACTAGTTAACTACATTTAAATTACTCAAAAATAAAAAACAAAACAAAACATTAGACAGGACTAATACTAATCTACAGTACTTTTAACACATTTCCAGCAGCCACCTAACATTGCAAAATCCTAAGTGCAAATGTTTTCAGCTCCAGCTTCAGACATTTCGATGGAAGATTTGCATTGGCAGTCAAACCTTTTTAAATGTTCTGGAATTTTTTGAATTTGTTCACTATCACCTGTTTCAAATTTGTGCTGCAATTTTAATATTTTTATCATTCTGGAATTTTCATTTAAAATTCTTTCTATCTATCTATTCATATCTGCTTCAAATGTTATTTATAGAATTCATTCTTTTTTATTAATTATAAATTATTAAAAAAGAGTGAATTTTTTTTATTCAAACAAATCTTCAATAAAAATCCTGAAACTGGTCACTAAATGGGACCAAAAATTTTGCAACATTGAGTGGCTGCTGGAAATATGTAAAGGGTACTGTAGATTAGTGTTATAATTCCAGCTTTACATATAGTCTGTGATTAGACTGGATTAATCTTTAAGTACATGTGTATATAAAACACATGAGTTATAATAAAGATAATGCAGTTTTCTTAAAATGTCTCCTGTGGCAGTATGATGCAACCTAACCTATTGTTTAAATGTCATTATTGCAGATATAGTGACAACTGAATCATGTATTTTAACAGCAGTATCATCTGGTGAATAAAGTAGACCATGCATGTATTTATGTAAGTATATTTAACCATTGTGAATTTGTCTCTTTAATCCGATTTTCAGTTCAGTAGACTATCATATACAGCTTTCAGGTTATGAACTTCTTTTATGCATTTCGGACTCAATTGTAATTTAAGTCCCTCTTCAGTACAAACTGTTTTCTCCATCCATATTCAAATATTCAAAAATATATACGAAAATAGCAGCAGCCATAAGTGATTTTCTGAAAGAATATTTGAATATGGATGGAGAAAACAGTTTGTACTGAAGAGGGACTTAAATTACAATTGAGTCCGAAATGCATAAAAGAAGTTCATAACCTGAAAGCTGTATATGATAGTCTACCGAACTGAAAATCGGATTAAAGAGACAAATTCACAACGAAAATAGCAGCAGCCATAAGTGATTTTCTGAAAGTATATTTAACCAATTATTTTGTGGTGTGATTTTTTTACAGGAAATAGGGTGCTCATTTTGATTATATTTACATATTTTTGTAAATATAATCAAAATGAAATAAGTAAGAATACTGTATAAACTTATTGTACTCTTTGCATTTGAAAACAAATAGCTTTATGGTCTAATATAGAATAATAAAATAATCTAAATTAGTAATTCAAACACAAATTATTTATTTATTCAGACACTTGACAAATCTCGTCATTAAATTTTATTCAATAAAATTTCAATATTATTCAATTTTATTCAATAAAATTTAATGATGAGATTTGCCAAGTGTCTGAATAAATACAATAAATAATTTGTGTTTGAATTACTAAAAATTACTGGCATGGTTTCAAAAATACCAGAATAAGAATTCCAAAACTGAAACGGCAATAATCACCAGAAGATACATAAGGGTCAACAAAACAACAATTACAGAGAAAAACTGCAAGATAATAAGAAGTCGAGTGTTTTAATGGTTCAAACCATACAAAAATTTGTAATTTAATGGATGATAAGTAAAATAAGCAAAGGAATTTTATGCTTTTAACTTTCAATAATCTGTAATCTAAAAATTGGCTGAAGAGGGGCAAGGAATGCCCGAAACATGTACAAATGAGATGAACATGTATAAACTGAATAAAATTTAATGATGAGATTTGCCAAGTGTCTGAATAAATACAATAAATAATTTGTGTTTGAATTACTAAAAATTACTGGCATGGTTTCAAAAATACCAGAATAAGAATTCCAAAACTGAAACGGCAATAATCACCAGAAGATACATAAGGGTCAACAAAACAACAATTACAGAGAAAAACTGCAAGATAATAAGAAGTCGAGTGTTTTAATGGTTCAAACCATACAAAAATTTGTAATTTAATGGATGATAAGTAAAATAAGCAAAGGAATTTTATGCTTTTAACTTTCAATAATCTGTAATCTAAAAATTGGCTGAAGAGGGGCAAGGAATGCCCGAAACATGTACAAATGAGATGAACATGTATAAACTGAATAAAATTTAATGATGAGATTTGCCAAGTGTCTGAATAAATACAATAAATAATTTGTGTTTGAATTACTAAAAATTACTGGCATGGTTTCAAAAATACCAAAATAATCTAAATTGTTTTTACCAGAGTGAAAATTTTTAGAAACCTCAAGCATTTTCAGACTACAGTAGAGCTCTGAGTAGACTGAATGTCCGAATGTCAATCAACCGAAACATCAATTAACTGAAAGCTTTCCAGTCAGCAAATTTAAATTTCCACTAGTGCTGTGGCACTGCAATCTTTGGCTGTCTTGGGCTACTCCAATATTATTTTTGTTGGTGTGCATGTTTTAGCTGGCAGCACTGGCACGACCATGAGAGGGTACTTAAGGACGCACCAGGATTTGAACGAATTTCAACGTGGGATAGGTTAATATATATTTTGTACATAATCGGCTATCCAAAAAATCGATTTTCCAAAAAAACATTAGACCCCAACTGATTTGGATAATCGATGCTCTACCGTATTTTCACAATAGAAAATTAATTAGAAAAAAAAACTCAAAGTCTGATTCTTTTCTAATTGATTTTCTATTGCTAAAATTTCTAAAAAACTTTTAAAAAGTTTATAGTCTAATTCAAATATTTTAATCCTTTCTGTTTCATGAGAAGATAAAATTTCAATTATGCAACCTCTGCTGGATTATTTTCTATTAGCTCAAACTTTATTTTAAATTATGAATTTTTAAACCTTTTCCTTATTTATTTTTATTTGATTAACACTCTTAGGTCTGAATTTTTAGATTTCATAATTCTGTGGACCAATCTTTGATAATCTTTTTTAAAATTTTGTGCAGTTGAAAACAAATAGTTTTATGGTTTGTGTGACTATTCTACACTAAAGATTTTTTTTCCTGTTAATTTGATATATAATAAGTGTAAGGAACCAAGTCCAAGCATTATTTTTATTTACTTTTATTTTGCTTTTTATTATATTTTTGTTTGGGGCTTATGTTTTGTTAGGATGAAGGTTTCCTCACCATTCACCTTAGAAACTTAAAAATAGAAGAGAAAACCAACTCACCAACGAGAGAAAAGCGCCGTAGGAAAAAACTCACGCACACTTGCATTCCCAAGTGGAAAAAAGTAACTCCGCACCGAGAAAAAGGGGGGGGAAGACCCCACAAGCACAACTTAAATTCGCTAAACCTTAAAAGAATAAAAACATCCCGCAAATTGTCAAAAAGAATAATGTAAAAGGTTAGCGAGTATTGTCAGAAAATAGGCTGCCAAACAAATAGAAAAAGTTTATTGTTAGCAAATAAGTATGTAAATGAGGGGAGTGATCTCATTCAGAATTGTGACGTCACCTCACAGTATAAAAACCGAACGTCAAGTGAAGACGAATGAGGTGAACTCCAGATAGCAACAAGCTTCGTAGCAGTGAACAAAAGAGAGGTGTCCGATAGGATCAAATAGTTCCAAGGCGATTTTGAAGTTATTCGATTTGTGGATCGACGAATAGAGAAAGTCTTGAGAGTTGAGGAAATAGGTTCCTAGTATATTGAGGTGATGATTAGGATCTTTAATTCATAAGAATTATTGTATATAAGTTAAGTCTTTGAATTTTGTCGAATTCCAAAGGGGAATAGATTTAAGTTAGAAACTAGATTGATTTGAGTTTTGTCGGGTTGATTCTTATTGAGTTTCATTGAATAAATTGTTGTTTGATTTTACTAAATATTGTATATAGTTATTATTAGAATTATTTATTAAATATTTGATTTTGTTATTGACAAACTTGGTCATTATTTAATTCGGTGCACGCTAAAAGTCCAAGCCTGGCACACTAACGCAAATCCGCGTAAAGTACCCATTAGGGAACGGCTATTTCTGGCACACAGTCGTGTCGATAATCGTTGGAAAGTCGGAAAAATAAAATAGTACTTTACATAAGTAAGTGTTTGTTGAAATAAATTTGATTGTTTATAATATAAATACAAGGAGCAGTCAAAAAGTTCCCTGAATTTACCTACAGTTAGAAAATGCAATATAAGATAAAGTTATGCATTGCTGTGGCAGGAAGATCAGCAAGTCTATTCGCAGTGTGATAATGTTCACGCAACTTTAAACTTGCACAGTTGTTACTATAGTGTCTTTGTTATACAGTTGTTAAGGTATGACTGCTTATCATTCGGCACAATGTCCCATACATCAAGGTCATGTGCAAATTGGGGAAAACTGCTGCAGAGATGCTGTCAGCCCTGCAGAAAGTTTACAAGGAAGTGGCCCAACAAGTGGCGTAGACAGTGGTTTCTCCATCATGACAATGCACAGAGTTAAACATTGCTTATTGTGCAGCAATTCCTTGCTGACAAAAGCAATACTGTCATCACCCAGTCACTTTACACTTCCAGTGACTTTTGGCTGTTCCCTACTTTCAAAATGGACCTCAAAGGGATGTGTTTTGCAAGCAGGGAGGACATCATATTGAATATGATGGCCCAACTCCTGAAGATTCCAAAAAAAGCATGTCATGCCTTCTTTCAACAGTGGCAGGATCGATGGAACAAGTGTGTTTGCACGAAAGGGTGTTTGCCTTTGAAGGTGATTAGGTTTGCATTGCCATATCTCGTGCCACTACAGTGCAGGATATTAATTGGCCTTGTGAACTTCATGTTCTTCTTAAGAATAGTGACACCTACAAAGCATTCAAAAAATTGATTCATAAGTATCACATATGCTCCGTCATTCATTAAGTTGGTCATGTCTGTCATCGGGCACTATCTTCATTTGCTCCCTGCACATTATTGTACATTATTCATTCTACTGCAACATATATCTGTGTAATTTTTATTATTACACAGATTTACTATTAGTACTACTTTATTTTATACTACTGTACATGTTATTCTACTCTCAAGCTATGTATCATATCGGTTGATTTGAATCAGTCAACTCATCATCTGTTCATACTTCTTCTCTATTGTCATACTGGTTTGTATGTTAGCTCTCTGTTATTATGTATGTATTTACCTGTGCTTTGATATATCTCTGTATTTAACCCAATTATGCTCTGGTGGTATCAGGAATAAATAAAGATAAAGATAAAGTGTGGATCACAATTCTGGGAACTTTTTGACTGTCCCTCGTATAATGATTACAAATGCAAAACCCAATTTTTTTAGTCTTTATTTATAATTGTACCATTTGAAAAATGCACACTCAATTCTAATTGGATAATTGTTTATTTTCATTCTATTTATTATTTTCTGTCCTTTGACAAAGATATATGAAGATATATGCAATGAAATTTTAATTTTATTTCGGTAAATATACAAATTTGCATATCATAAAAAAATGCATTAATCCACAATAATTTGATGTTTATATTTATTTACTTATTTGTATTTACATTTTAAAAGAACAAAATATTAAATTATTTAATAATAATAGTAATAACTTCAATGAAAAAAAGATGAAAAACTTTTTGTTGTGAAAAAAATTCCATAAAAGTAACAAAATTGCAATATTGATTTCAAATCCCAATCTTAAAATTTTGTCAATAGATGAAGGTAAAGTATACTACTAACAAAAGGACAATTGCCCTAGGAAATACAAGCAGACATGTTTAGACCAAAGGTTACGAGAAATTGCAAGTATATTTCTGGGTCAAAGGTTATTTCCTGTATCTTAACTAGTATATTAAACTTTTCAATATCCTACCATTAGAAGTTAACCAGACATTTTTTTTTAATTGACTCTTGATAATGAACACAGTTTGAAAGCACTCAAGTTTCTAAAAATTTTTGGTCCAAGAAAATCAAGTTTATTCAAAGCACGTGCAACTATTAATTAATGAAATTCATTCTTTATAATTTTATTATATTAAAATAAATAAATTTCTAAATCTTACAGCTATTTTTCATTTTTTTGAACTTGTCCCTATTTTATCCATGCAAAAGTCAACTTGAGTTATATAATTTCACTTTATATATCACTACTTGGAACTAATTAATTGCTTAATTAATGCAAGGGATATCTGAACATATATTTCAAAATACACAAAATGTTATATGTTAAATAAAGAAAAATAATAATATTCTTCTTGAAAGCATTAATGCAGTTATTTTTTTTATTTTTTAGATAAGTATTTTTTGTTTCTCTAAACTCTTTTATTAAGTTTTTACAGTATTATCTACAAAAGATTAAAAACTGATTTGTTTTATTTACCCTCTGTCAGATATAGACTGTGCAACAGCTTCATATTTTCTTGCTCCAGGACTGAAATAAGTTTCTTCCAATATTTTTCTCCTAAGTTTATTATCTTCCTTCCTTGTTTTAATTTTTTGATATTTTCCAGCATTTTTGGCTTCACTTATCATTTCATCAACTGTTGCAAATTTACAAATCTGTGAAAAAATAATTTAACATAAATAAAAATTTAAAGTAAAAGTAAAAAAAAACTAATACAAAATATAAATTAACTGATCCTTATTCTGAAATACTATTAATTTTGTATATTAGTTTTTAAATAATTATTCCATACATATATTTTTAGCAGCAATGTGCAGATACCACCAATAATGTAAATATGTAGAAAAGCAAAAATACAAATATGTAAATATATATATTTACATATTTGTATTTTATATATATATTGTGATCAAATCCATTAGGATGATTCTTTACAGAATCATCCTAATGGATTTGATCACAATATATATATAAATTGAAATTAGATGATTCTTTACAGAATCATCCTAATGATTTACAGAATCATCCATTCATTAGGATGATTCTTTACAGAATCATCCTAATGGATTTGATCACAATATATATATAAATTGAAATTAGATGATTCTTTACAGAATCATCCTAATGATTTACAGAATCATCCATTCATTAGGATGATTCTTTACAGAATCATCCTAATGGATTTGATCACAATATATATATAAATTGAAATTAGATGATTCTTTACAGAATCATCCTAATGATTTACAGAATCATCCATTCATTAGGATGATTCTTTACAGAATCATCCTAATGGATTTGATCACAATATATATATAAATTGAAATTAGATGATTCTTTACAGAATCATCCTAATGATTTACAGAATCATCCATTCATTAGGATGATTCTTTACAGAATCATCCTAATGAATGCTTATGCAAACATTGTCAACATTTCTCTGGGAAGTAACAGCCCAAAATTTTAGTGATACACTACACTTTATAAATTCAGCAACTATTTTAATTTGTAAATGCTTTCAATTTAAAAGCCACCATCAGCTGAGAGAGATTTGAATCATTTAACCCAGTGGCATGCCATGACATTTGATGATAGGGAAGCCGTGTTTCTGTAAATTATGTTGATGTTTTTAAACATCAACATAATTTAAACAAAAAGTTAAATTTAAAAATTTTCAAATAAAACATTTTTTCCCAACTAAAAAAATTAATCAGGCTACCTAGTTTGATATTCAAAACTATAACATACTACAGTATTACTATAGTTATGATTAAAATATTTTGGAAAAATTTTAATTGATGTTACATTATCAAGAGTATTGCAGATTATTCTTTCAAATTCATGATAAAGCATTTTTAAAATCTCAAAATGTTTAAAATTTAAAAATGCTGATTGATCTGGCATTATATTATATTAGGGACTGTTTGATCCCCAGAGTTTTGCAATGCTCTCCTCAGTGTTGCATTTTATAATAATTCTTCACAAAAACAATTAATTAATGTTAGTTTTAAAAGTGACCTGCAACTGTCAGTAAAAGTAAACCTTTGTACTAACTGTCAAAAACATTAAAACAAAATTTTTAAAAAATTAAACAATTTGATGTGATTAAAAGTTCTGATTTTGGGTGATTTTAAAATATATTCTTACAATACAATAGAACAATAAGTAAGACTTATTACACGCATGAAATTAAAATTAATTCATTACATGCAATTGTGCAAGGTTCAGTACTAAGTGCCCAGAAAAATTTTCAGTGTTTTTGGACAATGGTTTCAATCATATCAGATAAGGAAAGCAGTTATGAACATAAGAAAGACACAAAAATTTTATAAAGGATGGATTTGTACATCTAATGGTGTCTTCTAATACTAAAAATATTTCAATAGAAAAATGGATTATACTATATTTGTAATAAAGGTTGCATCATTACTTCTTGCTGCCTAGAGATGGCTACACTTGGTCAGCCATATTCCACAAACGATATCAACAAGGTAACTAAGCAGACAAATTCATGACATTTCATGACATTTTCCAAATAGTAATGAAAATCCCTGACTTTCCAGGTGCATAGGAACCCTATATATATCCACTAATCATTTTTTTATTGACTGCCAATCATCAGTCAAGTGTTGTCTATATTTTAAAGATTTTTTAAACAGAAAATAATATACAGGGGTGCAAAAGTAGGTATACAGTTGGGAATCTGAGAAATACAAATGTTTGGTGATCATTATTATTATTTTTATTATCTTTTATTAGTTCATACTCCTTATTGACAAGACTATGTCTTGTTTATAAAATCGTACTGCCCGATGTTCTTACCAGCATTGAGGTATGAAGGAGTGCATGTCGAGAGTTGATATTTGGCACAAAGTATTACATGCAGTATTGAGTAAGTACGATTTTTATAAGAATACCGGTATTCGGATTAGAAGATTTTTAATTTAGTATTACATGCCCAAATCATTTGCGCATAAAAAAAATCCAGACTCATAGGTAGTCAGGAGACAAAGAATCGAGTCAAAATAAAATCCAAAATGGCAACCCTCTTCTACAAACAGGCAAAACAGCCACCTCACCCAACCGAAATTGGGTAGGGGAGAGTACTACCCGCTGTCATTCTAAGAAGTGAACTCTGACCTTAGGACTGAACACGTAGTTTCTTCTATGTTAAATAAAATTTGTAATCTAATTTTGTAAATTTGGGAGTGCTTCAGACGTTAAAACGGTTTTATGTCATTACAAGTGGGTTTTTTTTTAACATTATCTAGTATAATAAAATCGTGGGACTGATAAAAATTTGACGTTATATTAGGGTTGTCGTTACATTCAATGACATTATAATCAGGTTAAACTGTATATTGTTTGTGCAAAATAAAAAAATAATTTTGGACGATACAATAGCTACGATTATTTTTTTCAAAAACGGGAACTTTTCGTTATGCATCGACAAAAATTCAACCCGAGCCAACACGCAACAGAGAGAAATTTTGAAATTAGATAGGTTAATTTCATCGAAGATGCATCGTGGACGGTCTCGTGGTTGTGGCCGGCGAAGTTTGAACCATCACACCCAAAAGCAGCAATATCAAAGAAGATAGGAGAATGAGAACGAGACCTGCCTTGAGCATCAAAGTGATTCTGTCTCCAAGACATAGTCTAGTCCCAAATACGGTTTTGCCGTTTTACTTGTTTCTGATTTAATTTGTACATAAAAATAAATGTTTTTTCCTTCCTATTTTCTCCCTGTATGTTTTTTCCATAACAATAACTTTATATCTACTTTTGCACCCCCATGTAAATAATAATAAATGTTATACATGACCACATAAGAAAAATTGATAAATATGGTGAGTATGGTACAGTAGAAATCACATAAATACACACTGCACTTACATGCACAAATCACATCAGTACACAAAATATCAATTTCTCAAAATTTTGTCCTATCTGCTTAATGTTATTCAATTTGAGAGAAAAGAATAAATCAACAGAAGACCGTATTAAAGAACTTTTAATTCCTTTGCTAGCGCTCTCAACATTTACATAAGCATCGTCATCAGGAAACAACTCAAATCGAACGTTTTTTCAGAACAAAACCTTTAAAGTACAGAACTGGAAAAACATTAATCAAATAAAATACAAAACTTTGAACATAAAATTTTTAAAACATTTTTAAAAATCACACAGTATCTACATGCAAGCACTTAAAGATGTGGAGACAACCACAGAGAAAGAGGTAGGGAAAGAGGAGAAAAGCAGTCAGTTATCATTATTTATATGCTTGTACAAATTGACCCAAATGTCAGGCAACTTGAGGGTGGGGGAGTTGCACGAGTTGAATAACATGGTGAAGAGAGACTCCCAAATAAACATTAAGCTCCTTTCACCACAGCTCCTAGGTAGTACAGAGAGGTCCCAAAGTGGGGTGTGGTTATGTTGTACAACCATCTTGAACAATTCAGTGTCACATCTTCCCAAATCACAGAATGCTGGTGCTCAGCTAATCGAGAGGACAGCATCTGGTGGTAGTCCCTATATAGCAGGTGTGTCCCAGTTGTTATATTTTCTAAAGATACTGAATATACTCCTGACTTTTCCAGGTGCAAAAGTGCATCCCTATCATTGCAGAAAAGCCTCCATAAAGTTGGGCAAGGTGAAATAGGTAAATATAAGAAATTTTGTCTAAAGATACAAGATATATGGGCTGACAGGTAACCACAATACAGTAAAGAAGGCTGGACTACAGTCCATTGGGTTTTGCAAACTGATGGTGGGGAAGAGCAACCTTTTGACTGTGTTTAGGATGTGGTTGTACTTGGCCTGCCACACACACTGCTGAATGGATGGAATCAAGCTCAATACAGGTAGCCCTCGGTTTACGCCTGTTCAATTTACGCCAATTCACAATAACGCCACTGCTCAATTCGCCGTTTCGAGATGTAATTCCCTGATTTTCCCTATGCTAGACTGATTTTCATTTCAGTGTTGACGTAGTATTTACCGAGCCGCGACATTGTACATTCGTTAAAACAAAGATTTGTATTAAATATATTTATTTTTTCTGTTTAATATTATTGGGTATGTATACATTTGCATTAAATTAATATTAAAATACTAAACATTTAGGTACCCACGAATCAAGATATTAAACTTAACAGTCCAATAAATGGCGTCCGAATCCATAACGCCAATGAATTTATCCCGTATCAGTTCATTCAGGAAAACACCTTACGACACAATAGCACTTCCGGCGATCACAAATTATTGTTAGTGAGACAAATCTACTTCTCATTGGCCAGACGATATTTATCTCTCCTTAGCACTTTGAATTTTCCTGCTCAAACTGACCTTATATATGCGCTATGGCAACCGATGGTCGACCAATCAGTGTTTTTGCTCTTCTGTAGCTCTACGTCGGATTAACGTATCCTTTCAACTAGGGAAAGTTTGACGGATGAAGTTTGTGAGTTAGACAATATTGGGAGCGAAGTGCAAATGTAAAAAGGAGCATCATATTCAACCATATTCCGAAATTCTTAATGAAAAAAATCAAATGTAAACAATTAAAGATGAATACTTTTTCCGAAAAATGTAAGAAATTCGAAAATAAAATTTTTAAATAAAAACATTTTACTTTATTTTATGATAAAATACATTTTAAAAATTAAAAATTTTTATGTATTTTGTATTATATTGTATTAATAAACAAAATTATTAGCTTATTTTTCACTTATGTAGAACCTAACCCTACACCTCACTATAAATACGGTTCGTTTTACGCCGATTCGATTTGTGCCGGCTTTTGTAGGAACGGAACTGCGGCATAAACCGAGGGCTACCTGTATTGGTAATAATTTGAGTAGAAAGTATTAGGAAAGCCCTTCTGACAAGGGAAGCTATGGCCATGTTGATATATTGCAGAGGTTGGAATGTTGTGGCAGGAATTACAGGGAGAATACTGGAAAATGGAGGAAACCAACCCCACTTATGACCTGGAGATGTCTAGATCTACACACAAGTTTTTCCCCCAATCTCGTTCTCCCAGGTGAAATTGATGGAAGAGTATACACTAGTGAGACAACATTCTAATGCTAGAAAAGCATCCTTCATGTCTTGCCATGCTAACAGGATGTCTCAGATATAACGATGGGTAAGATATGGAGAACAGGAAGTCAAAAACATTGTGTTCAACATGCCTCATAATTAATATAAAATTAATAAAATAGATGTTGTTGCATTATATCCCTCTATGCCTCACTTTGATGCAGTTATGTACACTAACTTATCATTACTTATCAAGAAATGTTTCACTGCACAAGTTCTGGAGATCCATGAGGCTTTGCTCTTTATCACAGAGAATAATTACTTCCATTTTAATGGAAGGATATATTTCCAAAAACAGGGTGTCCCAGTGGGTTTGTCATTATTCATAATGACTGGGCAGTATGAATAATGTCCATATTAATCACTTAGTTCATAACATATATAAATTTTCCATTTTTCTGTGACTATTATACTAAGTTGAAATAAAATTAACACCTCTTATTACAAACAAAATCAATTGATAAGCAGCAGAAAACAAAACATTTATGTAAATGATCAGAAAGTGTGTATTTTTTTTAATGCTTCAAGATCTTCTGTAAATATTGATTTAAAAATACATTAATAAATCTGAAATAAACAGATTTCAAATAGTATAAGCAAAATAATATTTTAACAATGATTTTATAAATAACGAGGAACTTCTCTAGCAGATGAATACAGTAAGAAGCAACAACATTGTTAATTTAACAAATACATTAACTTATTGGTCAATGGAATTTTTTCCAGTTTTTTTGATTCCTTGGGCACAATTTTACATATCTTTGCATATAGAACTGTACAAATCCATCTTTTATGATTGTTTAACACACTATTGCAATTTTTCCAGATTATTCCTACCCTTGGTTAATTTGAAACAAGAACATTCTTAAAATTAAGAAATTTTTAAAACGTTCTAAAATAGGTTTTGTTCATTATAAATTGGAATTATTTGATTTTTCCTGAAGATGGTCAATCAACTGACCAAAAGCATTAGAAGTTTAAATAAAAAGACTGCAACTCAAAGACCATGCTTTTGCATTTATCTGCTCCAGTAATAACTATTCTATTTCTATCAATTCAGCTCTTTGTACAATTTATTAATTTCTTAATTTTCATTGTGACATTGTGGGTTTCTTTGATAGACATTCTGAAATTTTTCATCTATTTATATACATTATGTATGTCAGAGATAAAACTAAGGGCAGATGACACATGGGTAAGATTGAAAATGTGAATGATGCTGTTGGGACCTTAACAGAACTGTAAAGCATGCCTATAGGAGAAAAAAGTCAAAGAAACCATACCTTTAAATGTGACTCTTTGCAAGATATAGCCCTCTGAAATCAGCCTAAAGCCTACTTCCAGGCATTATAGGAAATCATGCTGTATGCTCTGCTAAGCCTATCACATGTTTAACAATCAGGATAGTACAGTGATCAAACAGTTTAATGATATTTATCAGCAAAGAATAAAGAAAAGTCCAATACCTAACTCTTTGCAAGATATTCACCTCCAAATGTGGAACTCAACAGCAACAGTTCTGGTCACCATCTTGCTTGCAGATGTCGCGCTTGCAAGCAAGTTATGTTATAGACACTGCAAATTGCAGTGTCTATAACAAATAATAAATGCATTAATTTCTACCAACCAAAAACAGTTTTTACCTTGAACCAGTACTACTGCCTATTCTCCATGCTCTGTGCCATCAAGGTGAGCAATAGTGAGCCTTGACCAGCACTCTGCATGTAGTCATGCACTTTGGTGATCGCTGTTGCTCACACCTCAGTGCCCAGTTGGGGATAAGCCCACACCCCCTAAAACTATGGGTGCGTTTACTTCTGAGCTAATTTTACTGTCAGCATGCTCAGCCTGTATACTTTCGTCTGAGCACCACACTCATCGGCATTTACTTTCAAGCTATGTGACATCAAGTTTAGTGAAATTGGTAAGCTCGGAGTGCTAGCCAGTTCGTTGTCTAGCTTTTTACACTAATTCAATATGGCTGCTCTCATGAAAAAATTACTTTCTGTACAAAGTAATAAAAATGGAATTAGTTTTGGAAAAATAAACGGCAGAAAGTATTTTTATTGGTAAATTTCAATTATTTGTTGTGTAAAATGTTTACAATGATCTTTTTTTTTCATTGTAAGATTCAATAGCTTTAGATGATATTTTTTCATAAACAGAGTTAATTAATGTGAAAAAAATTAAGTTTGATTCATTGTTTATGATTAAAAGTGAGGTTTACCTTATACGTGTTTGGAATCTTCAGAAATGTTTTGTTCGAAGCATTAAATAAATTGTAAAGAAATGAACAGCATTAATAATAATCCAAAATTATATAAGTTTGTATACTTGAATAAATTTTCACTTACATATGGGAAATGATTTCTCAAGAAATTGCAAAATTTAAATAACATTTTTTCATTACAAACTAAACTTGTATGATGACAGAGTAATACTTATTTCTATTGAAATAAGCTACTGCTTCTTTAGTTGATGTCTTAATAACCATATGCTTTTCATTAATAGAGCCTCTAATTCCAGGAAAACCAGACTGGGTATAAAAAATTCCATTATTCTTACGTCATCCTGCTCTGTGATGGCCAAGAGATCATTTTAATTTTCATTTAACACTAACTTGTAAGAAAGAATTAACAACTTTATTTAAAATATTCCACGCAGTCTGTCTAAACATATTAAAATGATCATCAATACCCATAGAGAAAAGAAAGGAAAAAAAAAAATGTTTTTTATTATTTCAATTAATTTGTCAATTATTTATTAATTTTGAACTCGGTTTAGTTACACCACAAAAGAACAACATCACATCCATTCACTGGGTAAAAAAATTGCTTTAAATATGTATTACATGTATGTATAATCTACTATTCTCTTATATACTGCATCTAATTTCATATATTACTTCGTATAAACAAACCTGAATGATTCTTGATTTGCCAATGTCCATAGGCAGCATAAAAGCTGCTTTTGAGAAGACATGAGTTCTCAAAAGGAATTAATTTTTCTGTGTTTATAATTGGGCTTATTTTTAGAGGAGAATTTCAAAACATTCTCTTGTAAGTCTAAGGTTGTTTAATTAAAATCAGTTGGCTTATAAAAAGATAGAGTCTCTTCAATAAAACTTTCTATCTTTTTTATTTGACCTTACTTTTCTTTTTTCATTTTTTCTACAATTATATCCACAATAAAATCATCCTCGTCCGATTCGGAATCAAGTAGTTCTATCTGTAACATAACATTTAAAATAGCAGCTTTGACAATATCATTTTAGAAAACTGCCATATTTCTTGTTAGCGTTTGCATTTACTTTCGTACTGGACATGTAAGCAAGAATACACATGCTAATGACATCACTTCCGGTGTTCAGAAGTAGCACTATTAGCTCAGAAGTAAATGCACCCTATATGATATCAAGTATTCCACAAACAGTCAAATGGGCTACTCAAAGACAGCATAGTTGTGGGGGCTAAATAGTTAAACACAATAGTCTTGCTTGAAGCGCAGTGCGACTTGTGATCAAGTGCAGCTGACTTCAAGGAGCTGTATCTCATGAAGGGTCACATTTAGAGGTATGGTTACTTTAACTTTTTTGCTCCAATGGACATGCTCTACAGCTCTGAAGGTCCCAATGGCAAGAGCTGTAGAGCATGAAAATTAAGAAACATCTGCAATCATACCTGACAGATATATTAGATATGAGTAGGCATATGCTTCACTATAATTATTTGAATTATAGAGAAAATTATTTTAAAAATAAATTACAAGAAGTGATTTATCAGTACCAAGTAAGGAAGATGCAGAGCAGAAAAGATCTGTTAGGGAGAAGGCAGACTAGCGATGGCACAGACATATGTGAATTAACCTAGTACAAACCTCCAGAACAAGAGGGTGTTCCATGATCTTAGTTTGTCCCAAGTGACAGAGCCTAGTTGTATGTAATTATAATATATTGAGTCACGTATATGGCGCACATATAATTATATTAATTACAATTTAAACATAAATTTTACATTTGTTTAAATTGTAAGAAAGCACGTGTCTTGCAATGACATCACGCTAGTGAAATACGAACTCCTTATAGAATCTGTCACTTATCTACTCGTGTTAAGATATTAGTTATGTATATAAAAATTACCATTAATTACGTCAGAATTTGAAATTTAACTAAATTCGTTATGAGAAAACAAAATGTGCCTTACTTGTATTCTTAAAAACTCCGTTTGTCTACATAAACTTGCATTATAAGCTTTACGAAGTGTCATATTTAATGAAATCATTGTTTCTTTTATTTACAATATGTTTAAAATTTATATACGTATAGTAAAAAGTTCACGAATCAACTTTACGTTTTTCTTGTTTATAACACGATTACATACACAACAAACACGCGAGGTCGGGAAGTTACTTTTGAAATCTGCCGCTAGAGGCCACGTTTTAATGGCAAATAAATACAGTACGTAATTCGGCAAAATATTAACAAAATATGAAAAATTTATCTAAACTTAAAATTTTTGAATTCATTGTTTTCATATGTTCTTTATTTAAAAATGTATAAATGCGCAATTTCGTCGGAATTTTTTATCTTTAATTTTATTTACCTTTATGTAATGGACCAAATGAATCAAGATGGCACCTACCGCTCTGGGTAATCCGGATTCGAATCCAAACGGGTCGAAAAAAAACAGGAATTTTTCGGGAGTAATTAGTCTTGATATGTCGTGTTCGTCCCTTACCACCCGGCCGCCCCTTTGTGAACCTGGTCGAATCCATAATGGGCTTGCTAAAAAAAAACAAAAACAAAAAAACCTCCTGTTAGTGCACACAGGGCGAAAAAACATTTTTGATTGGCACGCATTTGTTATTATCGTGATTTTTAGTGTTTCTATTTTGTTTTTTAGTTACACAATGACAGAAAAAAATTCATGAAAGATTTACATATGAAACTTGTGAATCCTTACATGAAGAAACGCCTATCAGTCCCAACACTGCAAAAGAAGCTTAGGGCTAATATTGAAGACTTGGTGCCTGGAAGTTCTGGAGAAAGTAGCAATGTGTTAACTGCGCCAAATATATATATATATATATATATAATTCGCATGTTTAGATATTCCTATAGTAGATTTAAGAAAAAGAAAAGAAGCTATTTTATTTTTGTTAAACTTTTAAGAAATAATTATGAGACAGTTTATTATGATCTCAAAAAATACTAGTGGTAAGATAAAACTTGTTTTTTTTTAAAATAAATAATAATATTACCAAATTATTTTTGTTTCATTTATAATTGGTAATCATAATAAAAATCACAAAAGTCTAATATACCAATATTAATAAACATAAATAGTTTTTAAGAGCATTTTAAGCAGAGGTAGTCGAAACGACTAATGATTAGTATTTGCGTTCGAAAAATATGATTAGTATTCCAGGGTTAAGATTGTTAAGCCGAATATCGCATTAGTGTCAATGATTTTCCGACAAATCTCTATTTGCATAACAATTGATCGGTGGTTGCGCGGTTTCTTCTCAGAGACGACCAATGTGGTCTTTCCACTTATTTTTGGACATAATTTTTATTCTTGTCATTGTTAAATGACGTTAAGACCAAATCCAATCGAATTGTTAAAGCAAAATCGAAATTAATAAATACATTACATTAGTTTGTATACACATCATATCCCATATGAAATTTATAGTCTATTCGTTATAATCTAAACGTTCATTAAATAGAATAATTCCAGGTTATTTTCTCTATTTTCACAAATGTTTTGTGTTATGACAATGGGCAGAATTGTATAATTTGTAGAAACTGATTTCTCTAATTATATATCGAACGTTAAAAATCGTTGGAAAGTTAAAATTACTATATTTAATAGAGATTTTATTATAATATTTGTTATAATTAAGACGATCATCTATCATATTCTTAAAATTATTTCTTCATTAAAAATCTTACAATTTACATTAAATTAAATTAATAAAACGAATGTTCTTTTAATGAATACATGTCGCATTTTCATAATAGTCGTTTCTTTCTTTTGCAGAATGGATAATTTTAAGGAATTAAAGAAGTGGCACAGCTCGGCCGATGATAAGCAGGAAGAAAGCGCCTCGTTGTCTTCCGCTTCGGTTCGAGTGATTTGAGTGCTTCCGAAAGATGTCGAGGAGAGCGGAGAGCGCGAGTCGCCTACATCCGTCAACAAACGGGTGGTTGTCATCACTCCGAACGATAGCACCTCGATTGTCGTCGACTACTTGGGACGATGCTACCCAGAAGTTGCAGAATGGATGGTGGAGTGTCGATCGCGCGTGATAAGACTCGACGGACAGGAGTAGAAAGTGTTAAAGACTACGTTACGCTAATGTTTAATCGTCTATAAATGGACAAGGCAACTTATATTATACGGGCATTCACACTGTATTTAAACCAGTGTTCAACTGTTAACAAATTTCACCATAAATAATAGATACATTTGGCCCTATCGTCTCTGATAACGAAATTCCATTTCAGAAATGTGCTGATGCAATCGTTCCTTTTGTTCATCGGTCGCTCAGCTTCGTCTACTCCTCTATTTGTAATCACATTCTCGGTTTTTTCATCGTTGCTTCCACCAAGGTGGCTTTTAATTAATTAGTAATTAATCAACGTTTATGTTTTGTGGTAATTTTTATGTTTCATTTAAATTTATGAAGATTAAAAGTGATTCCATTTTACGTGAACTTGAAAATCGTTTTCAAAGACATAAAACAAGGCGATGTTGGATGCTCTTGGCAGGTTGCATAGTGCTTGTAGTGCATCCAAATTTGCAATGGCGTGTTTTAGCTTCATGGGGGTCCAAGCAAATTTGAGTTAGGAGGATCCGTGTATAATGTTGACTTCAAACATTATTCTTTGGGGAAATTTTTTGGGGAAACCCCAAGTATCCTCGTTTGTTTTTTTTAACGCGACCGCTGCGCTATGCCAGTGTACCCTGCGTGTTCTCCCCACTGTATATCTAAGGTCCTAGATATGGCCAAGTTTAAATTTTGATATTCTTATTACAGTAATGAGTTTATTTTAAAAAATTGGTTGTCGGGTTCCTTGTTGATAGGGGCTTCAGGCAATTGCGCTTTTTGTCTACAGAATAACGCAAATAACTTGAAATTTACCTTTGCTAGTTACCTACCAATGGTATAAGAAGTGACAGGATTCTGTAGCAAGGCTAGTTCCTTTCTCTAGATGTTAGATAACGATGTTAATGTAGATGTTTTGTGCTTGCTCGCAATCAGAAGATCGTCTTTTCTGGTTATCTATCTAGTTCATCCAGAGTTTGTCCATCAGATATGTGTGCCATCATGCATTAACTGTTCTCAGCACCACCTCGCAGTCAGTTCAAAATGGTCCGGATGGTGGTCAGTTCGGCAAAATAGCCATTGTCCTTTCCTCAACCTTATGGTGTGGCCTTTCTCAAACTATTAACCTCACATAATGTGTTTGACTGCATTGTGCAAGCATGCCTGGCATTTGAAGACCTATGTACACTGAAAATTCTGAACGTAGTGATTTTTTGCGTGTCTTTTCATAAGATACTAGAGTAGCGATTTTAAGGGCATTCTGATGGCATTACCTGGCATATAATCAGACCATAACTATAATCATTTATATATCTGTCTGAGATAGTAAAGTCATGCTTAGAAATATTCTTAGTTATAATTTTTATGGCCTTTCCGAGCTCCCTCGCGTTTATTTATGGTTGCATAATGCCAAGAATACTGTGAAAATTGAAGAAAATTTATTTTTTTAATATTTAATACATTTATGCGAATAAAAAGCACTTCTTTAAATTTTTAAAAATATTCATTATTAGAACTAGAGATGCTACCAGCAGGGAACGGATGAAAATAGGATCAACCATGACGTAAATAAACACGTGTCATTGCTATCCGACCAGTGATGTCAGGTACGAAGTAAACAGATGGACTTCTTCCTTAGATTATATAGAGCTTTATCGAAAGAAATAGATAAAAAAGTTTTAATACTAAAAATTTTTCTACAAAAATGTGGAAAAATATGTTGTTTAAAAAATCCATAAATATACCGGTAACTTAATATTTTAAACAACAATATGATGCTTTAATCGATGCTTTATTATCATTGCGAACCTAAAACATCCCGTTCTGTATATAATACTTTGCCAAGAGATACGTTTATTTTATAAATTTAATACTTTTATGTTTATTATATACTGTATTTAATTATTATAGACAAACTTATGTTTCATAACACAGAAAAATTAAATAGCGATATACTTTCGTGTTAAATATTTATTTTAAGGAAATAAAAAAAAAAAAAAAAAAAAAAACACAAGGTTTATATTTTCTGGAATGCAGTTATTCTAGAGTTTCTATTTTTCACTGTATATAAATAAAGTTCTAACTTCATAAAATTTATCTTACATTAATCACGCACTTATACAAGTTCGTAAATAATAGCAGATGACTTGTCATTTGATCTCATTTAATATCATTTCCTGATAATTGGTATCAATTCGCATCATTTAAAAGCATTTTCCATTAGTAAATGATTTTTAAAATTTTAATAGGGTAAATCAATGCTATATTAGTACTCCATACTCCACCAACTGCAGACTATTACAGCGTGTACAGTAATAATGTGCAGAATATCACAACTTTTTCAGATTATCTGTAGAAATTCTGCAGAATTTATATGAAGTAGACATTTTAGTATTTATGTTTCTGGAATTCATTTAACTGTTTGCGGCTAATGTGTAGAATTTATTTAACTTATTTCTTAACATATCTGTAACTTTTTCACAGTTATCTCTAGATAATTGAAATCACAATAATAACTTTTTAAAAAATGTCTCAATATTTCTTTTCCTGATCAGTTTAGTATTGAAGCCGCTGACTAAATATTATTTTGGTACGTGTTATTCATCAGATTATTTCTAGAAATAGTAATTTGAATGTCTTTAAATAATCATCTCTTTAATATTACGGTTTAAAAACGAATTGCTTATTCTATTCGGGCATTTATGGTGTCTTTAGTAGAAGTATTTATTACTGAAATATCAAAATAATGTGGATGCCATATTGTCAAATTTTGCAATGTTCTATAAGATATTAACTGCTAGTAATAAAATGAGTGTCATAGTTTTGTCAACAGATAAATTAATAAAAATTATATCTCAACACTTTTTATTACTTAATCCTATATCTCAATGCATTTTCCGGGAATACACTTGAAATTTGATAAAAATATTTAAATTTTCAAACTTCTAGGGGTCTGCGGAACTCTGCGAGAGTTCGCGGTCTATCATGATGTGGAATTGTGACACGAGAAACATTGAGAACCACTGTATTAAAGCAAATTCAATAATAGGCGACAACGTGATGTTGCTGGAGTTAAAAAAAAAAACGTTAAATTTCTCTTAATTTTTTACTTCTGGATGGAAAAGTTCTGAAATAAACAATAAACTCTCCAAAAGTTGGCGAGTTTATTGGATTAAATTGATAGATAAGACAACGCAATAAATGAACGATCTGCCAAGAGAATAAAGTAAACTCAGAAAAATTCTTGTGGCCAGCCCCATTGGCGAGGTTTAAATATCATTAATATATTTATATCAATCCTTTCCGCCCTGTGGGCACTAAAGGGCTTCTTTTAATAAGCCCATTATGGGTTCGGCCAGGTGTTGAGGGATGGGCCCTGATATATCCGAACGGATCACCCCCTATAAATATTCTGGGGATTTTCCGACGTATTCGGAATTGATCCAGGGTCCCCCAGAGCGGTAAACTACCACCTTGACCGCTCGGCCATTCGGCCGACAATCGTTAAAATATTTCATAAGTGGTACTTTTTTAAAACTCCACCCTGTGGACACTAAGACATAATTAAAAATATTACTGTTCAAAAATTAATAATTAATTTTAGAATACATTTAACTTTGATATTCTGACCGAATTTATACAATAAAACTTCATTAGATGGCGTTGATATCCGAAATTACGTTTCTGTGACGTAGGAGTTTTAATCTGTGCTGCTGTCATTTCCATGTGTGTGCTGTAATCGTGTTTATGCCTATAGGGCGGTTAGGGGGCGTTTCAATCAGCTGTTAGAAGTGTGCGTGTTTGTTCCACGTGATCTTTCTGTTTTCTATATATCTGAAATCAATTCGTTATCTTTCTTTTTATCCTGCTTTTTGTGCTCGAGGAGGTGGAAATTGATAAATTATGGCATACGAATTACTAAAATCTATAATATTTGAATACAGTACAGTTAAATTTGTAAATATCAAGAGTAAAACTGTTGGAATTCTCAATCGATTTATACAATTGGTCATTCTTGGTTATGTTATTGGGTAGGTAGGCTTATTAATTAATTCTTATTATTCTTTAAATTACTTTATAATAGCCATTATTTGTATTAAGTGTTTTTAATCTGGTTAAAATTAAACAAATCAATGTCAATAAGTGGTGTAACCAGAAAATACGAATAAGGGCAAAAATTTTTGCCGGTTTATTACTTATAAAGTTAATAATTAAGTCAATTACAGTGCTTTTTTATAAGGCTGTTTCCAATTTTGTTTTATTTCTCATCATTATGTTTCTGTGAGTATGCTCTACAGCTTTGATAAGGCCCCAAATGTATCATTCAGAGCTTTAATTGAGTCCTTATTTTTCTCCTGATTGTGCTGTTGATATCAGTAGTAATTAAATTATTGATTTTTCAATATTATACAACAATACTGTGTAAGTATTTCAACTGTACAAGTGATGTAAAAATGTTTGAATTTTTATACTGCATTTGCACAAGTCTGATTGAAGGTGTATTGAGAAGACTGGTGCATGTCCAAATTAGTCACGAGTGAGCACTCAATGTTGCTGTATATATATATATATGTGTGTGTGTGTGTAGTTTCACGTCTGATGAAAGAACTCCAAAAAGGGAAATACAAAGTATTTGAAGAATTTATTCATATTTATCAAAGCAAACCATGTCTTTGGCATATCAAATCAAAGGATTATCATGACAAGGGGAGAAGAGATGCTGGATAAGTAGACTAGTGGAAAAGTTAAAGGAAATAGACCCAAGTACTGATAATGATAAAGTAATGAAAGATAAATATCTTAGGAATAAATTACAGAAAAGAAAGAAGTTAGGAAAGTCAGCACTCTGGGTCAGGTGCAGAAGAAATTTACAAACATACCCTCTTGTAATATCAGAGGATAGGTTTGTAAATTTCAGGATTCCTTTTTCCTTCAGAGTTTCTTCTCTGTTTGTAAGTAACTATGCCAATCACAAGGATATATTTTCAATTCTTTTGATAGATTAGTTTGTGTTTCTTTTTCATTAATCAGTCTATACCTACGCTATATTTTTTTCATTGTGCTTTTTTCTTTAAAACTAAAACCAAATCGAATAAAGCAAGTATTTCATTTTGATTCATCAATGATGTGATTCAAACTGGCATTGTTCAAGTACACTTATGTCATGTGGTGGCTACATGGCAGTTACGTATACTTGTAAAATGAATGTTTATGCATACCATTCAAGTATGCAGTTGTGTGTGTAGCCAGCTTTAATCATTTCATTGTGTAATAAAATGATTGAAATTAATATGTAAAAATTATTAAAAATAACTATTTTAATTTGTTTACTTAATCAGGGCATATGAATATTTACAGAAAAATTAAAATATAATAATTTCTAGCATACTGTTGCATTTAGTACATGCCATTTTTCAAGTAATAAACATATTAGAAGAACTTTATTTTCATAGCCCAGAAATCATCATCATTGCTATGTTAGATAGATGTAAGAAGTTTATAGTCTTAATGATCAATTTGCTGACGATCACGCCAAAATATTATATTGTAAAAAAGGGAAGGCACTGAGGTCGGCACGCATAACGCACACAAAAAACGCACACATAACGCCGACCTCAGTGCCTTCCCTTTTTTACAAAAGTTTATAGTCTTTTAATTTTTACTTTATAGAAAAGATTTCTATAAATTTTGATGATTATACTTAATGATTTTAGGATTTTTTATAATTAGATTAGAAATAAAATTAAAATCCTTCAATTCTTTTAATGTCAAACATAATCAGCATTTCAAGATGTTTGAATGGTTTAAATGTTTGTTGGATATTGAATGAATTCAAATATTAAATTTAATTTTTGATTTAAATGTGAAAAATCTCAAATCAGAATATACAGGAAAAGTTTGTAATTTTTATTACTACTTTTTTAACAAATAGTTTAATCAAGATGTCAAGTAATTGCTATAATCTAAATATAACATATTAGGCACAATTATGATATATTTTTAACACTTGTAACTATTTCAAACTGAATGGACAAAATTTTCATTTATTTTAATTGGAATAGTTATTAAAAAATTTCAGTACACTGGAATAAAATTGAAGTAGCTCTATGAATACATTTGTATTTTTTTTTATTTTTTTTATTTTAGAATTAAAAGGCTAAATGTCATATACAGTGGAACCTCTAAATTTGTCAACCTCTATATTCATAATATTCAATATTTATCACGTTTTGGTGACTTTTTTATTTTTCCGTATTTGTCAGTATTTTCTGTATTTGTCGTCATTTCCAACACCAGAAGTGCACTGCAATTGTATGCCTNCTACAAATTAATTTTCTTACATCTGGTATACTAGTAAATCAGCTTGCTGGTTTATTTTGAGTGTTAATGATCAATTTGCTGACGATCACGCCAAAATATTATATTGTAAAAAAGGGAAGGCACACATAACGCCGACCTCAGTGCCTTCCCTTTTTTACAAAAGTTTATAGTCTTTTAATTTTTACTTTATAGAAAAGATTTCTATAAATTTTGATGATTATACTTAATGATTTTAGGATTTTTTATAATTAGATTAGAAATAAAATTAAAATCCTTCAATTCTTTTAATGTCAAACATAATCAGCATTTCAAGATGTTTGAATGGTTTAAATGTTTGTTGGATATTGAATGAATTCAAATATTAAATTTAATTTTTGATTTAAATGTGAAAAATCTCAAATCAGAATATACAGGAAAAGTTTGTAATTTTTATTACTACTTTTTTAACAAATAGTTTAATCAAGATGTCAAGTAATTGCTATAATCTAAATATAACATATTAGGCACAATTATGATATATTTTTAACACTTGTAACTATTTCAAACTGAATGGACAAAATTTTCATTTATTTTAATTGGAATAGTTATTAAAAAATTTCAGTACACTGGAATAAAATTGAAGTAGCTCTATGAATACATTTGTATTTTTTTTTATTTTTTTTATTTTAGAATTAAAAGGCTAAATGTCATATACAGTGGAACCTCTAAATTTGTCAACCTCTATATTCATAATATTCAATATTTATCACGTTTTGGTGACTTTTTTATTTTTCCGTATTTGTCAGTATTTTCTGTATTTGTCGTCATTTCCAACACCAGAAGTGCACTGCAATTGTATGCCTGTGATGTTCAGCTGGCTGTGTTAGCTAGCTGTAGGATTGAGAGGCCCAGCTAAAGATTCTACAATTCCTGGTAATGCAATAACTTTGCACACTTTTCTTAACGCAGTGGAAGTAGGATCTTGTTTTAGTACTATGGATCTGGAATGTTTGAGGAATTCGTTAGCTCTATTGAGGAAATCTTTGTTTGTGCATAGAACAAAACATTTGTCTTTGTCGGCTACTAACAGTTTTAAGTTATTCGATTCAAGAAAAGATTTTACCATTTTTGGAGTCTTCATATTTGCCCTCATGGTTTTAGGGAAATACATTGGTACTATAGAAGTCAACGTAGAAAGATCTAATTTAGGTTGCAAATCTGGACTTTTTGTGCTCTTTATGGCCGCAATAATAGGCGGTATCAGTTGTGAATAATTTTGGTTAGGAAAAGGTATAAACTTTGGCCCCTTTATTAGGGTTTGGTGGATATTCTCCGGTATTGCAATGTCAATAAAAATAACTAGGTGTAGTTAATCAGTCTGCTTTGTGCTGTCATTGTGTGTGTTGTTGAGTTATTGAAAAATAATCAATGCAAGAAACCAAGTTCCAATCACTCCAAAGTGCACCCAAATGTTGCTATAGTTAACCAAATACAAATACATTCAATGATAATGTAATTGCCTACTTCAGAAAAGTTTTAAAAAGCAGACAAAAACACACAACACTGGACAGGTTCTTTATTGAGTGCTACTGAATCATTGGCAAAACAGACATGATCATAATTGGAATTGCCTAATGTTTTAATTGATGTCTTTTTCTAAACAATAATATAGTATTATTATTTAGAAGAAGTATATTAATAATACTGTTTTTCCTCTTCTACCACTATATTGTATTTATTTAGTACAATAAAGATAGTTTTACAAACAACATAATTTTTATTCTTATACTTTTTTTGGGATAGGGTTGGATTAATTGAATATCAGTTATTTATTATAAGAAAAATTGTTTCTATATTCATCATATTCCATATTCATTAGATCCTTAGAAACAGATTAATGACGAATATAGAGGTTCCACTGTACAGTACATGTATCTGTTGCTTAATGAAGGATTTGATTAACCCACAAAATTAATTACAGTAGTCTTTATATATGCAGCAGAAATTTTAATTAACACAGCTTTACCAACTGTCTTTACTAACATAGATACTGTATTTGATTAATGTTGGTTTGATATGCACAGTAGCATCCAAGCGATTAATTAACCGTGTTAATCAAGGGATACCTCTTTGATGAATTTTACATTAAAGTAAAATAATTATAATTTATTTATTTAGAACAATTTTCATTTGATTAGAATAAAATATATTTAAAAATTTTTTCAAGAAATTTAAATTTCTTTTAAATAGTGTGGATTTTATTTTGTTTTTAATTTTTAGAGTTATAAAATATTTTGTAATGTCTTTTCCTTTTTTGAAAGTATAAAGCAATTATTTTCATTTCAAAAAAGAGTAACAGGAAAGATTAAGAATCTTTGCTTCAAAAGTGAGTTAAAAAATGCAAGTTTCTAGAAAGATGCAAAAAAATGTTTTTAAACATGATGATAAACATTATATTGCTAATCATTTTATTCAGCAAGAAGAATATGTAATGGTCATAAAAACCAGGATTAATTATTGTTGTTCAAAAACAATTTCTTGTACTTTTCTAAACCCTACATTTTCATTTTTAAAGTAAGAGTGCAACATGTTACTCATGAATTAAAACTTCATTTGATTGATCATAATCAAACTGATATATGTAATTTTATTTTAGTGAAATATTAATTTAAATATATCAATCTAATAACTTATCATTTCTTAATTATTCTGAAATAGTTAATTTTTATCAATCATTTGTGATATATCAAAGATTGATAATTATTCAGAAGAAAAATTTTGATTTATATGTATAAACTTTGCTATCTGGCCACAAAAAATTCAGCAACATTTTAAATTGTTTGTGTGGCACTATCTGTTATATTTTATTTTAAAAAATTTTTTTATTTTTAATTGTTATAAAATGGGAAAAAGCTTAATTTTGAGGATAGGGATGGATTTTATAAAAAAGTCTGACTATACTTGAGATATGACATAAGAACCCCATTTATCTTCCCACCCCATTGACTTTTAATCACCAAAATTTAACAGCATCAATCCCCCTAATGCACAAACTTCCCTGCAATTTTTCAGAAATTTTTGACGACAAACACACACCTAGTATAACAATAAACCTCTCAGTAAGCTTACAAATTACTTGTGGCACAAGAACTTTATTGAGAGTAGATGTTCTGTTAATTATGCCAAGACACCCTGTTAACCATATGTTTGACACTGCTATGGAACAGGTTAGAGAGAACTTTACATAAAGTCTACAACACATCTTGAAAAAGTGACTGTATGGAGAGTATGAAAATGTTTATACTTAAATGCATACAAATCCTCCATTGCACAACTACTCACCTTATCTGCACCTGTAAGGTACAGATAAAATAGTTTGTAAGAAATTTGTCTGCAAATGTTGCAATGGATAGAAGATAAAGGATTTCTGGACTCTGTAATTTCTGTGATAAAAACATTTAATGTCAGTGGTGAAGTCAATACTTACAACTACATGATTTAGAGAAGTAAACATCTGCATACTCCCTGGAATGTTTGATAACCCAAAAGTAAATATGTTTTGCCAGCAAAGAAAAAGAAATAACCTCTTTTTCGTAGAGACGATGATTACAGATATCATACATTTGGACATGTTCCAACAGTTTTCATTACACAATTAGTTGAGGATGACCAAGAAAGACACTTTCATTTCTCCAAGATAATAAGATACTTATACACTTTCAGGAAGATAGTGCAACCCCTCAACAAGTATTTCTCGGATTGGTGCAGAGATTGAGGTAACGTGGCTACCTCATTCTATGGGCCTTACCACTTTACTTTCCTGGATTTTTTTTCTTATATGGTATCATTAAAGATAGTGTATAGTACCACCTTTACCTGGAAATGTACCAAGTTCCAAATTCCAAATAGCTACCATGGTTGCAGAAGGGATATAGAAATTCTATGGCAAGAAATTAACTTCTAGGTAGGATGTCAATGAAGCAATGTCAATACAGGAAGCAATGCCAATGGAAGTTACATAACTATTAGAAATAAAACTTGAATTTTTTTTACTACATTGTATTATGACACATTAAACATTGTGTGTATGTCCTGTGAATAAATTTATACTATTTTAAAGTTGTAAAGCTTTCTTTGAAATATTCTGTATATTTTATTCAAGTATAAAATATTTATACAATATATATATATTATTTTTACAATTTTAAATTTTATTAAGTAAATTCTGATTATTTACACTTAAAGTGTTTAAGATTTCTTTTAGTTGTTTTAAATGTAATATGAAAATTATTATACAATGTTTGCTTTTTAAAATTAAAATAGAAAAAAATTTGCTTAAAAGATGATGGGGAAAAAACAATTCAAAGTTATCTTAAAGTCCATCGTTATTAATAATTTATCATCAATACTGTCATATATCTAAAATGTATTGAGCAATATAATTTAACAATATATTATCGTGTAATAATAAGTTATACTGATAAAATTTTAGATTGTCTGTTTTTTCCAATTCATTGCATTAGGCATCTTATGTTATATCAATTAAAAATAAATTTATTTCTGTAAACACCATATCCTGAGTGACCATAAAATCTATATGTGAATTGGAAATTATTTCTGTGTTTCTCTATTATCTTTACAAACTCTAATTTTTGCTTATGTTCTGGACATTTTCAGGTCAATTGTTGGAAATCACTAAAGCAGTAGTGGTAGTTTTAGGTCTTTGGCTCTTGTAAGATGGAATTGAGAAATTTAATTTTCTTTCTTAATACCTTGAAGCAAATCATCACATTGTTAAGTATGTACTTCTGATTTGTGACTTTTTTGATCATATCCAATCTATCAACTATTGAGTTTATTATTGAAATTGTGTTCTGAGTCTCTTAAGAGATGAACTAATATGAAAATACTTTATGGTCATTATATTCGTATGTAATATGAAAAACATGACAAATTAATGATTTTAATGTTTGTCAGATTTTGATTTAGATTAGATTTATAGTGAATTATTTTACTTTATTCTTGTCTTTATCTTACTATGCTTGTCTCTTCATTTAGAATGAATACATCAATATCAATTGTTGACTAGATTTTAACAGATAACTGGCTTTTTTCCACTTAATATTTTTTACTTTATTTTTTTTTATATTTAATAATTAACTAAAATCATCATAAGAAATATTAGAATTAAATTAAATTCTGAAATCTCAATAATATATTAAGTCAGATTATAGTGTCTCGAAAGTCCGGCTATATGTAATGTCTTTGGATGATGACAGGCCAAAATAAACAATGGAATTATGTTCGGATATGTGCCAAATTCAATGGTGACCATAAAGTTTACCTCAAAGTGTCACTATAGGATTTAGCAGGCATCATAACATATAGTTCCATTGTTTATTTTGACTTGTCATTATCCATAAAGACATTGTGTGTTCACACTTTTGGGACACCCTGTACAATATATTAATATTGTTACAAACTGAACCTATGGTGTTTTTTCACTTGTAACATTGTACAGTACTTAATATAACAATTACTCAAGAAGAAATATTAACAAAATAAATTTTCTTATTGATTTACACAAATAATATAAATAAAAAAAAACTTATTTGTTTACTTATTTTTATAAATTTTTTAATTTGCAAATTTATTTGTTCTAATGCATTTAAAATGCTTTAGCTTTTGATTTGAAGTTTAAATCAAGCATTCAAATGAATCACTAAATACAAGAAAGAAAATAATTTATATATTTAATATAGATTTTTAAGTAAAACAACTAAATTATTATCAAATGCAAATATAATGTTTCAATTTCATTGACATTTTCAAACAAAATAATGATTAAATTAACATCTGATTAATGTAAATTATTGTTATAGTTTTAAATCTCTTGACATTACAAAGTTAATTTAATACATTAATAAATTAAGATTAATAGACAGATAATATATAAAATAGCCTACTACTGCAAAAATCTGTTCAAACCTGATTTGGACAACACAGCTTATAGTCAAATCAAGACATTGTTCTCCTCCTTTACTCATTCTTTCTCATTATATATTGGTCCTATTAATAATAGACAAAATTGTAGATGATTAAATAGCCTTAATGTATTGTGTGAGTTCACATGTCAATAAATTTTGAAGGAAACAAATTTGTTTCTACCTGTTTTTCTTTAAAAGACCTTATCAGCGATAAGGAGCTATTTAACTGAACATTGATAAATAAATGGTCTTATTGAGTTATTAAACTATACCATAAATTTATTAATACCTCCACTCATTCCCTGTAAAATGACAAACTTCTATTACTGACTTACATTTGTTTCTGAAGTAGGTAAATTCTGTTGGAATATCACTAACTGCCTGGCCATTCAGTATTATTATGTTGTGGTTATCCACAGTCTAATAATCTTTTACCAGAAGCATTTGATTTTCTTATCGTTATTTTATTGAAAACCTACAAAAAACCAATTGCAGCATTTAAAACTTCTAGTATTATAGCTTTATCATATGTACTATCATAGTTTAACAATAATTCTAAACATAAGGTAGCAAATATTTACCCAAATTGTTAATATAGATTAATATTAATAATAATCTGCCAAAACTCAATCCATTGTTTCCAACTAAAAACTTGGATAGGAATTCAGCTTGAGTTTCAATTAATGTAGATCCCAGTATGTATTGATTAATTAATCACATTAGACTATCCAATGATCAACTGCACTCTTTTACATTTATTGCATCAAAAACTAAAATGTCCAATTTTTCAGATTAATTTTGATTTTACAAATTCTGTGTTAGTCAACCAGCTTTCAATGCAACCAAATATGAGTAAGTTTGATCAGTGGCATGTGGTGACATTTGGTGATAGGGAAGCTGTGCCAGCCCTGAAAAGAATCATTGGAAGAGTTATATGATATTTTGGTGTAGCATCCATGAGCAAAACTGCATGAGGTTGGTGCTCTATAAAGCGCATGTGTGTAATCTGGCTGCTTTACACAATTCAAATATTTTTGCCATGGAAGCTGTCCTGTATTTGACAATATGGTGCTTCCATTGGGAATATGCAATAACAATCTTATCATTTTTTTCACATGTATAGAAATTTGTAATAAGATACATAATGTGGTTATAATAAAATATTAATTTTAGTTAATTCAAAGTATGTTAAAATATGAAAATAATCACACACTATGTATTTGTTTTAGAAAATACAAGGGAAGCAGTGCTTCCATAGATGGCATGCCACTGAGTTTGACTGACTTGTTTTGTATTGCTGAATTCAAACAAATGCCCATTTGTAACTTACTCTGGAAATATTTCAGCAACTACATTCTTACGATTTATTTTTTTTTTGTTGCCATATAATTTTAGATCAATATGATTAAAACCACCTATGAACATTTTATACTGCATATATAAAAAATCCACTACAAGGTATTACTGAGAGCTACTTAGTGAACAGAAAAATTTCCTTTCTTTGATATACAATATATTATCTACTAGATAAATTTTCTTTCTTGACTCTGAACTCCCTCAGTTTTGTTAATAACTTATAGTGGTTGGTTATCATAATAGATATATCTGCAGACATGAAAAAATTCTTTAACCAGCAACTCAAACTTACTTCCTTAGAATCTAACTCATCTGGAACAATATAATTAAATAGCATTAAGTTGTTACTAATCATATTGTTAGGTATCCTATTCATCAGAAATGCAATAGGTTCCATGCTATTGTCTGATCCTCAACTATATTTTCAGGTTTGATCTCCTTCAACACTGTGTTCTCTTCCAACTTTTTGTTTATGAAATTAAATTATTATAATGATCCTCTAATCTCATTGTACCACCTCTTCTATTATTTCAGAAAGTTTATTGTACAAACATTGTAAGAAAAAATGCATTGACAATTCTTTGTATATCCTCTTTTCTATTGTAAATCTTGAACCTGAAACTCTTTCACATGTTCTAATTTTGGTTGTCATCAGTGGCATAAGTAAAGTCTTTAAATAAGGAAGCTGATGCATTTGCCACTTCTGATCCAAAATGCTTGCATTGACTTTGATTTCCTGTAAGTGTGTTTTAATTGTAAAAAATAGATCAGAAAATATTAATAAAATTAAGTATGCAGAATTTTTTTATTGATATTTCTTAAAAGATGTAAAATAAATTATTGTGGTGGTAATCAGTTTGCTGAATATCTACTACTGTGTGTGAGACATATTTAAGCTCTTTTTGTTTTCTCTTTCTGATGATTTAAAATTTTACTTGTGTAATGAAAAATACTAATATAGATGATCTTTCAACTAAATTCTTCAGTAAAAATATTTATTATATAGTACATAAAAATTAAGACAGCAGTCACCAGTTATTTTCTTATGGAGATACTTTTTAAAAATTTTAAAACCTCTGCAGTCCAGCAAATTTTATCGGTGACTCAAAGGTCTAAAATTACACCAGTCAAAAAAGTGATTCTATTCTATTTAATAAATTAATAAAAATGAATTCCTGTTAAATAAAACACCAAATTGTTAAAACAAACCTTTTTATTCTTTGTTTTTTCATATTTATAAAATAATAATAAATTTTTGAAATTTTTAATACTGTACTGTATATTATTTTGAAACATACAATTTTATGAGAGTTTGTTTGTGAATGATGACCTTTTTATTTTAGAATATCTGGCTAAAATTTGGAATACAGTTGGTGCAACTGATTCTCCATAATTATGTAGGTGAACATCGGAGTTAAAATTTAAATTTATTCTTTGAAGTTCAACTTCGGAATGCTGTTTCATATAAATATGTTGAACCAAACATTGTACATAGTTTTATGGTTAATGCTTTTACTAGTAGTTCTGGATATTTACTATTACACACATACATTTAATCCAGAATTGTTCATGTTGAATATTATTTAAAAGTTTCTTATATTTGTCCTTTAAAATGGAGTCTTCCTTAATTGAACTATTTCAATCTTCAAAGCAGCTTTTACATTTGAAAACATCTACTTCACTACTCTATTTACTTTAAGGTTTGAACAAAGTGCAAATTTTTTAAAATCACAAATCTTGCTTTAAATTCAAATTTAAGTTTCATCTTGAACTGGGAAATCTCTATCCTTACTGCTGATGGTCCTTTGATAATTGAAGGTTTTTCAGGTCTGGGAAAAATGTATTTGTTCTCCAGATATTGTATATGGTGATCCTAAAATTATTAGGTCATTGCAAATGAAATGCCCATTTTTTAAAATGTAAACTTTCCAGCCTTGTAGTTCAATGTTTTTCCATGTTAATAGTGTTGTATGTTTTGCAATTAGAAGAGCACACATATAATATGTGAATGTAATAATGTAATCTCATTTATATTGTGAGTTTCACATGTTTGAGTATTTTTTCTGACAGCATTGGAAGAAAGGAAATTGAATAATTTTTTTTGAGTTTAAGCAGGGACATAATGCAGCCGAAGCAACCCGATGTATCAATAAAACTTTTGGTGAAGGTTCTGTGAGTGAGAAGGCCACCTGGCATTGGTTCAAAAAATTTCATTCCAGGAATACGATCTCAAAAATCAGAATTGAAGAACATCACCTGACTGGGAAATCATGGAAAGTTTGAACATACTGGACATTCATTCAATAAACATGTTAGGAAAAGTCAAGAAACTTGACAAATGGGTACCATATAAACTCAGTGAGATATAAAGAATCATTTGGAGGTCTGCAGTTCTTCAATTATTTGTCACAAAAATGAAAGTGTTTAAATTAAATTTTTTCCCATCCACCTTATTCTTCAGACTTTTTGCCAACAGACTATTACTTTTTTATACATCTGAACAGTTTTTTTTTTTTTGGAAAAAGTCTTCAAGAAAGAGGAGATGACACAATAAAAAATATCTTTAATGATGTTTTGGATTCTCGTGATTTCTGTCAAATTAGTGTTAATGCATTTCTGTTTCATTGGGAAAAGTATATTAATGTTGGTGGAGACTATTTTTAATTGAATATGTAAGTTTTAAATTAAATTAATAAACATTCAAAGTCAGAAGTAAAAATTGCTCATTTCATTTGCAACAGTTTAATAAAATAACAGATTAAATTTGTATTATAAATATGCAAAATACATTTTTTTTGTAATTAATCTGTATAAAATTTAAAGTTGTTACATTGAAGACTACATATTCATATGAGCAACACATTCTCTGTCTGTATTTTAATATTCGTGATTATCTGATTTTAGTTTACTAAGATGTGGACTGTTTTTAAAATGATGTTAAAAAAACTGGTTCAGAACAGTTACTTGTTGATTCATTTGCTTCATGAATAACAAGAAGCAACTGTTCTAAATACATCTCATGAGTATTTAATAAGATTACTAGTAAAAAAAAAATTAAAGGAATTTCAAAATTAAAATTTTATTACTTTAGATATAGAAATTTTTCCCAAAAAATGAAATAAATGTTTAAGATTGAGAAAAATTGATTGTATTGTTATCACTTTCTCTTGATGCAGTTATATTATTTTTTTTATTTTATTATTTTGTGAACAGTCTGTTTCTGATATATATTTATTGGAATATTAATATCAAAAACAGCACCAAACTAGAAAAGCGAACAGTTTAACATTGATTTATGAAAAAACTTGTTTTTAAAAAGTTTGACATATTTAGCTTATCTTTAAGTTGAAAAATACATAAAAAATTGTGTTGCATTCATTGCAGAAGTAATGTTTTCATGTATTTTTGATGATTACTGTTCATCAACTTATTTTCCAGTTTTATTTTCCTTATAGATTTGGTACCAGATATAAGTTTATACATATGAAATATTTAGCCTCAAAAAAAAAAAATTTTTTTTTGAGGTTAAATATTTCATATGTATAAATTTATATCTGGTACCAAATCTATAAGGAAAATAAAACTGGAAAATAAGTTGATGAACAGTAATCATCAAAAATACATGAAAACATTACTTCTGCAATGAATGCAACACAATTTTTTATGTATTTTTCAACTTAAAGATAAGCTAAATATGTCAAACTTTTTAAAAACAAGTTTTTTCATAAATCAATGTTAAACTGTTCGCTTTTCTAGTTTGGTGCTGTTTTTGATATTAATATTCCAATAAATATATATCAGAAACAGACTGTTCACAAAATAATAAAATAAAAAAAATAATATAACTGCATCAAGAGAAAGTGATAACAATACAATCAATTTTTCTCAATCTTAAACATTTATTTCATTTTTTGGGAAAAATTTCTATATCTAAAGTAATAAAATTTTAATTTTGAAATTCCTTTAATTTTTTTTTTACTAGTAATCTTATTAAATACTCATGAGATGTATTTAGAACAGTTGCTTCTTGTTATTCATGAAGCAAATGAATCAACAAGTAACTGTTCTGAACCAGTTTTTTTAACATCATTTTAAAAACAGTCCACATCTTAGTAAACTAAAATCAGATAATCACGAATATTAAAATACAGACAGAGAATGTGTTGCTCATATGAATATGTAGTCTTCAATGTAACAACTTTAAATTTTATACAGATTAATTACAAAAAAAATGTATTTTGCATATTTATAATACAAATTTAATCTGTTATTTTATTAAACTGTTGCAAATGAAATGAGCAATTTTTACTTCTGACTTTGAATGTTTATTAATTTAATTTAAAACTTACATATTCAATTAAAAATAGTCTCCACCAACATTAATATACTTTTCCCAATGAAACAGAAATGCATTAACACTAATTTGACAGAAATCACGAGAATCCAAAACATCATTAAAGATATTTTTTATTGTGTCATCTCCTCTTTCTTGAAGACTTTTTCCAAAAAAAAAAAAACTGTTCAGATGTATAAAAAAGTAATAGTCTGTTGGCAAAAAGTCTGAAGAATAAGGTGGATGGGAAAAAATTTAATTTAAACACTTTCATTTTTGTGACAAATAATTGAAGAACTGCAGACCTCCAAATGATTCTTTATATCTCACTGAGTTTATATGGTACCCATTTGTCAAGTTTCTTGACTTTTCCTAACATGTTTATTGAATGAATGTCCAGTATGTTCAAACTTTCCATGATTTCCCAGTCAGGTGATGTTCTTCAATTCTGATTTTTGAGATCGTATTCCTGGAATGAAATTTTTTGAACCAATGCCAGGTGGCCTTCTCACTCACAGAACCTTCACCAAAAGTTTTATTGATACATCGGGTTGCTTCGGCTGCATTATGTCCCTGCTTAAACTCAAAAAAAATTATTCAATTTCCTTTCTTCCAATGCTGTCAGAAAAAATACTCAAACATGTGAAACTCACAATATAAATGAGATTACATTATTACATTCACATATTATATGTGTGCTCTTCTAATTGCAAAACATACAACACTATTAACATGGAAAAACATTGAACTACAAGGCTGGAAAGTTTACATTTTAAAAAATGGGCATTTCATTTGCAATGACCTAATAATTTTAGGATCACCATATACAATATCTGGAGAACAAATACATTTTTCCCAGACCTGAAAAACCTTCAATTATCAAAGGACCATCAGCAGTAAGGATAGAGATTTCCCAGTTCAAGATGAAACTTAAATTTGAATTTAAAGCAAGATTTGTGATTTTAAAAAATTTGCACTTTGTTCAAACCTTAAAGTAAATAGAGTAGTGAAGTAGATGTTTTCAAATGTAAAAGCTGCTTTGAAGATTGAAATAGTTCAATTAAGGAAGACTCCATTTTAAAGGACAAATATAAGAAACTTTTAAATAATATTCAACATGAACAATTCTGGATTAAATGTATGTGTGTAATAGTAAATATCCAGAACTACTAGTAAAAGCATTAACCATAAAACTATGTACAATGTTTGGTTCAACATATTTATATGAAACAGCATTCCGAAGTTGAACTTCAAAGAATAAATTTAAATTTTAACTCCGATGTTCACCTACATAATTATGGAGAATCAGTTGCACCAACTGTATTCCAAATTTTAGCCAGATATTCTAAAATAAAAAGGTCATCATTCACAAACAAACTCTCATAAAATTGTATGTTTCAAAATAATATACAGTACAGTATTAAAAATTTCAAAAATTTATTATTATTTTATAAATATGAAAAAACAAAGANTTTTTAATTTTTATTTATTATATAGATTGAGAAAGGTTCAGATTCAGGTGTAAAGTGCAAATAAAACTAAATTTTTTTAAAATCAATTATTATTATGGAAAATTTTATCATACTTCGTTTTTAAGCCAACCTGAAAATTTAGCATCTGTTTTAAGTGATGAAGTAAAGAAGTAAATTCAAAACTAATAATGGTACCTAAAATGAAAGTTTGTATTTGCTGTAAAAGATTTTCTTTATTACTATTTCTTTTATCACTGCTTGGATCTGCACCCTGTTTTGAATTTAAATAATTAATACATGTAAAATTCTTCATATTTCTGTAAAATAAAATTCTTTGATATGAGAATAAAATTTTGAAAATTGTTAAGTTTCAGAAATAATTTTTTAAGAAACATGAAAAACATAAAACCATCTATTGGCATTGCTGGTAAATATGTTTAGTTAATAAGTATGAGCACTTTTGACAGTATATAATATAACTGTCTTCTTCAGGTAATATGGCAGATTGGAACATTTATAAATCTAACAATAGAACATACTGTCGAAAGTGTCAAAAGTGCTTGTACTCATTAATTACATGTATTTACCAGTAACACCAAAAGACAGTTTTTATGTTTTTCATTTATTTTTAGTAAGTGACATATCTTGTCATTTTTCTCTTTTCTTTTAAATTAAGATGTTTTGAATCTTTATTGATTTGTTTATATTGAATGAATTTTGATAGCTAATAATAAAAAAATTTGTTTTCATTACATATAATTTTTCATATTCTTTTCCAGTTATGCTATTGTATATAATAAAGGATATCAAAGCTTTGGTGGACTTGAAAGTTCAGTTACAACAAAACTAAAAGGTGTTGCATTTGTCAATAATTCAAATGATGATTTTATCCCTCATGTTGACCCAAGTTTATATAAAAGGATATGGGATATTCCTGATATCATAGTTCCACCTTCGGTAAGCATTTGCAGTTTTTAATATTTCAATACAGAATTAACTATCCAGGGCTTTTTGAGATTTTTAAAATTTTATAAAATATGTGAATGTGTACAGTTGAACCCAAATTATCCAAAGTAATGTTGGCCAATACTTTCTTGGACAACTGAAAACTCAGATAAAATTGATTGCCACAGCTGAATACAAAATAATAATATGGTAGCACTTTTAAGCCTGTTTATATTTTAGTGAATTTAATCTTGTAAAAATTATTGGTTTTTTATATCATTTATTATACAGTTAATATATATATATACAATAGTTTTAAAAATAAAAAATGTACATTGTTGTATCCATTAAAATATTAATACAGTGGGTGATCGGTTAACGAACAGTTCGGATAGCGAACAAATTGGATAATGAACACTTTCGCGAAAGATTTTTGTGATCGGACAACGAACACTTTACTGAACAAACATAAAAAGAAGTGACGGAAAATAATGAATACCGACTGATTTTCCCTTGTCTTCAGGTAACAATTTGGAACCTTTCGGAACGCGAGAGACGTCAACATTGACGCTCAACCCGATACTGATCAGATAGTATTCCTCCGAATTTTGAAACTCTCCCTTGTAATTCCAGCTTTTTGTTTACCTTTCTGACAAATAATTTTTTAGTCTTCGCAAGACTGTTTGACGGGCACTTGTTAAGTTTTGCATCTGGGTTTATTTACGAAAGGTGAAAGTTTAACTGGCCCATTGGATATTTGTTAACGTTTTAATACCAAATTTCATCCGGGTCTTGCATTTAAATAATTTTTTGTGGACTAGTTGATTTCTGTTCTCTGAATTTTTGTGTTTTTCTGAACTTTTTATTTAAAAAAAACTGATATTATGGAACCTAAAAAGAGGAGTGTCAAGAACTGTGCTCACCATAGAAACCAAGTAAGAGATAATAGCCAGGGTAGAAAGTGGGCACATGATGTCCGATGTTGCTAGGCAGTATGGCTTGAACAGGTCTACAGTAGACACAATCTTAGCTATAAAAGATATATCAAGAAGTCTCAAGCTGCTAATGGAGTAATGAAAATCACATCTGAGAAATAAAGAGCATTTTAGAGCTCATAATGGAACCTGAAANCCTGTAAGTAAGTATGGCTTGAACAGGTCTACAGTAGACACAATCTTAGCTATGAAAGATATATCAAGAAGTCTCAAGCTGCTAATGGAGTAATGAAAATCACATCTGAGAAATAAAGAGCATTTTAGAGCTCATAATGGAACCTGAAATTGATCTGATGACAGAAGAACTCCAAGAACTCTCAAATGAATAACATCAAGAAACTCAGGGAGATGTGTTTTCTTTTGAAAAAGAAAAAGATGAAAGAGGACCATGTCGACGTCTGCTACTAAAGATCTTTTGAAGAAGTGGAAGGATGTCAGAACAATGATCATCCAAGTGGCATCCAAACCAGAATAAGGTTAATGGGGTTGGGGATCTATACAATTACAATACTATTAATTACCTCCGAAAAATCCTGAAGAAAAGAGAAAAGCAATAGACATTGGACAGATTCTTTAACCCCCACAAATGGAAAGAAACATGAGTAATAAAATGGCAAGACTGCATATATATGTATTTTTACTATTACATATAAATAAACATAGTAAAAAAGTGTGTATTTTTTATTTTTTGAAGTCTCCGGAACAAATTAATCAAATTCCCATAAAAACCTATAGTAAATCGATAATTGGTTAACGAACAATTCGGATAATGAACAAAGTCTTGGAACGGATTATGTCCGTTATTCAATCACCCACTGTACTACTATTTTTTTCCATACTAATTTGTCTCTATGCACATGTTGTTGTTGTTGTACTTATGTTAGTTTAAATTTATCTAATGTTATATTCCAAAATAAGTTTTCCATTTTAAATATGTAATGTTTCTTTTTTAAAATTGAATTGTTATAAAACTACATTCTTTACCTGAAGATGACATTGATAAAAATGTTGAAAATACTTTTTATTTTAACACAAGCATTTTAATGCCAATAGATAGTAGTTGTTTTAGTATTTTAATGGATATTATCTTGGCTTGGTGATCTAATCCTTTTGTATACTGCTGTAGATACATTTTAATATAAATGGTTTGTCTCAGATTGAAGTTAAATGGTAAAAGGTACAAACAAATCATTCAAAAATACATTTTATTGTTTTAAACTTTCTTTCATAAATTGCAGTAGTGTATTCACTTGTGTGTTTATCTTGGATACTGCAAAACCTTAATTGGGTTATGCTGTGTCATTAAATTTTAGTAATTTAAAAAAAGTTTATTTTAAATGACTCATAACTTATTGGGCTGCAATTTGAAAAAAATTGAAGACCTATAAATTTTCACTGTCATTCGTCTGTCTGTCCTTCCTTAATCTCGAGAACAGTGTTAGATGAAAATCAAGATCAGATATGAAAAGCTTAGAGGCTGGAGGCTCCAATTAACTATATACAAACTTTTTGTCTAGACCAGAAGTCACATGAATTCAGTTTAAAAATTTCCCCTGAATGGAGTTATGACTGACATGACTGTTGTCATCAGAAAAGTATGATGTACAGAGGCAAGAAACTACAAATTTGAGATGGAGAACATGTACTGTATTTTAAATTGAATAAATTAAGAATATGATTAAAAATTACAGCCCAGCATTGTGATGATTCACAATAAATAATTGCTCGTAACATCTGTCTTCTTAATCCCCACAAGGTGGAAGGAGTAAAAGAAAATGCTATGTGCACACACCACCTAGTTTATATCTATTTGTTGCACTACAATGACATTGCAGGTTAACTTTTTTGGTAAAGGGGTGTTATAAATTAAACAGCAGCATTTATTTTTTACCTATAACAAAAAAGTATTTTTCTATTTATTGTGGAATTAAGGTTTTATGCACATATTGTATATGAAATCAAAATGTTAAGTGCACAACAAAGCAATTTTTAAAAACATAACCTAGCTAGACTATTCATACAAATAACATAATTCACTTGTTTTTGTTTCATTATCTGCATATACAACGGTGAGTCAAAAAAAGTGAGATTGATTTTTTTATCATGTGGTGGACATACAGCAGTGAAACAAGTTTTCATGAGAAGAGTGAGTTCCATGGAATTGGCAAAAAGAAAATTGTAATCACATATGTGCATGCATCTTGTAGTCTGTGTCAACAATACTTGCATAATCAGCGGTCACATAATGAAAATAGTCAGTTTGTGATGAACAGTATGTAGCTTGAAATTTTGCATCCATTTGCAGAAATCTGCCACAGAAGCATATAAAATGTTGCAGCAGGCATGTAGCAAAGTTCTTCTGCAATCAACTACATTTCATTGGTTCAAACAGTTTAAAGAGGGCAGTATTTTGACCACAAAGCAGACTGGTCCAGGCATTCTAGCTATTGTGGTAAAAAAGTTCATGATTATTACAGCAGCTGCCATTGTTCAGAAAGATTGCCAAATAACACTGGATGGATTGGCAGGCATGTTACACATTTTCTAAAATAGGTGAAGAGATTAATGCCTGAACAGAAGTAGACTCAAGTAGTAGTATCTATGGAATTTCAGTATCTCGTAGCTAAGCCTATCTGAATTCCATCATTATTGGTGATGAAAATTGGCTTAACCATTACAATCTCAAAAGCAAACAGGTGAGCTCACTCCGGAAATTATCCAACTCTCTAATGCCAAAGAAAGCCAAGGTTGTTCAGTCTGTGGGTAAGGTAATGGTGATTTTTCTTTAACTACTGTGGAATGATTTACCAAAATGAAGTACCCCATACAATGATAATGCATGTCCTCATCTTTCCAATACTTGTTACCCAATATTTGGCGTGACATAAAAATCAAATGTGTGCTGTCCCTCTATACAACTCAGATCTTGCTCCTTTCGATGTTTTTGTTCTCTCCTCTGAAATCAGAGCTGTGAGTCAAATGTTTTATCTCATCAATGGTGGTTTTAAAGATATCAAAAGACAGCTAACATTTCTTCCAGGACTGGCATACAACTTGATGGATACTTTTTCAAACATGACCATATCAATCTGAACTCTGCAAAATGTATTTCATAAGAAATAATCACACTCTCTTTTGACTCGCCCATGTATACTTCTCAATGTGCTTCAATTAAATAAAGAATGACCACAGGCTATCTTAGAATAAAGCTTTACTAATCCATAGCAATAGTTAGTTAGTTTTAAAAATATCTGTATTTGAAAATATGGAAATATTTTTTTCCATGGGAATTAATGTTTTTCATATTTTAACAAGCTGTATTATCTACAACCTATCTACAGCCACCATGGGCAAATGCAGCTCTGAGAGAGACATGCGGCTCTTTTTGAGTTACATGCAGCTCTTGCTGAAAGTGTTAATTTCTGCTTTTTATTATTATTTTTACAATTTTATTTCTACAATTTTGTGAAAATATGTTTATTAAAAAAAGTCAATATTTGCTTTATATTATATTTATATTATATAATAAAACTGTGGTACAAAACTGTAGTACAGAATAATAAAAGTACAGAACTGCAGCTCCCATGCATTTTGCAAAACCTACATTTTGGCTCCCACTGAACTCTTACTTGCCCACCCCTGATCTACAGTTTACTAAAAATGTTACTGGGATTGACATATTGACGATACCTGATTTTTAAATGAATAATTTAATACAGAATGATAGTTATTTCTAAAATTTCAGAATTTTAATGAGGATTATTTCTTTAATTTTCAGGACAATGGAGCCTTTTTTGTAACAACAAATATAGAAATTACTCGTCAAAATTTATCAACTTGTCCAGAAGTAAGTATCATATAAGTTTATTGTAGTATGGCAAGATTATAAAAATAGATTTACAGTAGGGTCTTGTTTTGCATCAGATTTATATCTCCTGATTTATGTCATTTTAGATGGCAAATGGTTAGTATTCGTAGTTCCTTTTTTTTTTTTTTTTTTTGGAGCCATTAAATCTGACTGAAGTCATACTTCTCCAGCTTCTAACACTTTGAACATAAACTATCAAATACTGCTAACTGTAGTAAATACTTGGTTTGCATGTAGCATGTATTTTCCTCAAGTAGTGTATACAGTCGACCCCCCTATAATTACGGTCCCTATAATTACGATTCCTATAAAACTACGAAAAAATATACGTATTTTGGAAATGTTGAGTCGGATTAGTGTAGAATCGATTAATTTTATGGAAGAAAACCTTTCAATCAGCCATAGTCCGTAAACGTGACACATGTTGGGCTGTGATTGGAACGACTTGTAAGAAATCGGATTCCTAATAAATTGGAACGTATCTATATCTTATAGGGGGGTCGACTGTACAATACAGTATAACAAAATTTTGCTTTATGTATTCAGCAACATCAAACTAAAATGTTATTCATCATAGTAAAAACATAAGTAAAACATTTTAAACACATTTTAATGTTTTTCTGTTTTGGCAGAAACACATTTTAATGTGTTTCTGCCTAGACACATGAGCAATTTACAATATGGGACTACTTAAGTGAATTTGTAGTCCATCCTATCTGCTAGCAAACTACTTCTGCATAAAACAAGACTATATTGTTTATCTTTCCATTAGTAGTGTAATATTTTTGATCAGAGTCTAACTATTAAATATTTTAAATTCTAATTGTGTAACAAAAATATATGAAATAAAATAATTTTTTCTTAATTTTAAAGGATCCTTCTATAAAAGATGCTATATGCAATATACATAACAATACATGTACAGCTGGACATCATTACATGATTGGAAATGGTTTGTTAAAAATTTTTTATATTAATTTAATTTTTGAATTTATTTTAATTAAATTGAGGAAAAGATTTCTTTCTAATTAATTTATACATTTGCATAAAATTCATCAAAAAGTTGGTTAAAAACTGGGCTTCGGAGTTGGAGTTGGAGTCGTGGAGTTTGTGTTTGAGTCGGAGTCGTCAAAAAATTCGCCGACTCAGACTCCTTTTTATTTACCAACTTGTTATGTACATAAAACGGAAAAGTATTGGAATCGTGTCAAATTTAAGCCTCCAAGTTTTTTTTTTTTTTTTTTCAAATCTACACGTTTGGAGACCTCCCGAACCCCTCAAAAAAGTCAATGAAGGGAAAAAATTAGCGCACGCGCGTGTGTGTTGGCATCTAATTTGTTTAATTTCTTTATTTTCTGTTCTGAAATATTAAACAATATCTCAGAACGGGTAAAGTTTAAGAAACGAAATGTGGCACTGTAGCTCGCGTATAAAGGGGCATTAATACTATTAAATTTTGGTTCTTAAAGGTCGACAGGGTGAAGACTTAAAAGTGGTCATGTGTCATATCTCCTAATGAATATTTTACTCATTATTAGCATTCAAAATTTAAAAAAATAAAATAAAACGCGTCTTTACCCTCAAAGTAAGCTTTTTTGCCATTTTATAATAGTACAGTGAAACCCGTTAAGATGTTCTCGCTTAAGATGTTAGAATGTATATGGGGACATGATTTAGTTCAACCACTATGACTTAAATAACTAACTCCTGTGTTAAACCATCCGACTCTGATTCTGACCACTCCAACCACAGAAATTATTAGGCTTCAAACAGGATAAACGAAATTATGCCCCTCACACACAGTCTAACATCCACACATATAGAAAAAAACCTCGAATCTTTTGCATATCTCGAAATTTCAAGTTGTCCCGAGTCCAAAAATGTAAAAATTTGGGAGGGGTCATTTTTTGACCGAGCGCTACACTTTTCATTTGTTATATATAGCCTAATAGCCGGAAAAGTAAAAATTATTGAATACATATTTATATATTACTTAGAGAAGTCTTTTAGCTTTGGAATAAAAAGTTTTTATGCTTTATCTTTATTACCACTCTATTTATTGAATATTCTATTTTGAGGTCACGTGATGGCATCAGAATTTCCGGGTCTCTTTCGGTAACATGTCTGCCCCTAGTCGGAGTCGGATGGCAAGGAAAAGTAGGAGTCGGAAGATTTTTATGCGACTCCACAGCCCTGGTTAAAAATTAGAGGACCATACAAAAAGCTGAAACAAAATATTCAGCATTGAAAAAGTTTAAAATGTGAATCAGTATTGTTTTTTTTATTGAATCTTAATTATCAAAATATAAAATATTGGATTTTTTGCCCTGCCAGGGTGTGGCCGAGTTATCTGGACTGCTGGGTTATCGAGTGTTGAGTTTTTGTGCCTCTACTGTATCATAATTGATAACAATTGCCAAAGTTTGGTTATAATAAGTGGAATATTTTAACTAATTTTATGTATTGTTCTGGGGCTTACTGAATACAATAGCTGATTTTATAACATTATCAAAATGCTATGATTATAAACTAATTTTGTTCCACTGTAATAAATTTATTTAATTTTTGATTTTTTATATGCTATTATGACTTATAACAATAAGACAAAAGTTTTAACTTTTGTCTTATTGGAAAGTTATAAATAAAATTTTAGTAAAGGGAATCAACTTTGTTTCTACCACTATTTTATTTAATGGTTTGTTAAATTATGGCAAGAGCAATGCACTCTGAGAGAATTGACCTGAATTAGTCTTCATGATGATAAAAATATTTATATACATTTGAGAGCAAGGTTTGAAAATAATGTAATTCATTAAAATAATGTTTTATTTGCAGAAATTTTTATATAAACTTGTATGTTTTTTTTTTATTAAGAAAAATGTTTCAGTTGACTATTATTTATATTTTATTTTATTAGTAATTTTCTAAATTTTGTAAATGCTTACTCATATAAATTATTGGATATTTTAATTGACAAGTCTATGCTTAATTAAATGTGCCGAAAATATTTTTATAAATAACTCTGAAGATGTGTAGAAATGATTTTTGTTACTATAAGTTTTAATTCTTACATTTTAAATTTAACAATTGTTCTTAATCATTTGTTCTTAATCATTAATGTATTATTGATGCTTTCATTTTGAGTCATATTTTTATTTATGTTGTTCTAATAGTCTATTTTCCATTTACTTTGTTCAATGCCTGTTTTTTTTCTATTTTCCAAACTTCACAAAGTATAATCGTTTAATTATAATTCATAATCTGTGTATGTTTCATCATCAAACTATAAAATTTTATTTTTGAATAAATTAATAAAACTGTTTAGTAAAACTGTATGTCAAACATGTTAGGTTTTATTATGCAGGACGTTCCCCAATGGATGAGTGAATTTCATTAATGAATTATAAATGAATCAAACTTAGGAAGATGCTGTATGATTTGATATATAAATACAACTCAAAACAGTTTTTTTTAATCCAGAAAAAAAATACCTGCCTTAAGAAAACTTTATTATGGGCTCCATTTTTGATGCAAACAATATCCAACCAATATTTGGTTTCTCACCACATTCCTTAGCATTTCCAGAGTAACTGTTTTGGATGACATCTGTAATTAATTGGTTAAGTTAACCAATGTCACTCACTTTTGATACATACACATGATCTTTCACATATTCCCAGGAAAAAAACCAGAAAAATAAGGTCTTATGTTCATGGTGTTCCTTGCATCACAAATGCAGCCCATATTAAAATCTAAAGGAAAGGTATTTTTTTGATTAAAAAATTGTTTTGAGTTGCTGCATGATTTGATTATATAATAACTACATTTTTCTAAGTTGTTTGGTTTATTTGTAAATATTCTATCTTACAAATTTTATAAATTTTCTTTATTAAATAATGTGTTTTTCTTACAATTGTGTTAAACTTTTAAAAGTAATATTTTTCTTTATATTTATAAAATGAAATGCTATAAAATAAAATTTGATCAAATATTATTAATTCTGTGATTGATATTTATAGGTGTAGCAACTGGAGAGTGTGTTCCAATCTATAATAGTACTAAAGCAAACTATACATGTCAGATTGAGGCTTGGTGTCCTGTGGAATATGATGAAAAACCATTGTGAGTAATAAATATCAAATTTAAAAAAAATCCTAAACATTAGTTTAAATATATTTTTGTTTTTTCACTTTAAGAACAAAATTTACATATATTTATATGAAGATTATAAGCACTACAGTAATGCAATTAAAATATATTTTTTGTTTTCAGAAAAAATGGAACAGCTTTGTTTCCTGATACAAAATATTTTACAGTTTTAATAAAAAACTCTGTCGATTTTCCAACATTCAATATCAAAAGGTACTTTTTTTTATATATAAATGCTCACATACATGCACACTGATCGAAAAGTCAGTTAAAGATGTATTTTATAGTTAAAATTAGTTTGGAACTACAGTTTATTATAGTTCATGATTAGTTTCTCCATTTGGAGTGGCTGAATCATACATAACATGTAGCCATTTCAAATCAATTTTAATCATTTCATACAATTTTAAAATAGCCTGAAAGTCAGTTAACGAAGATATATCTTGTGTAAAATTTATTGCCACAGAGATAACAGTTAAAAGGTGTTCTTTACATAGATGTTCATATATACATATCACCATCAGGGATTCGTCCAGGTGGTGAGGAACAAGGCTCTGTATATGCATGTCAAGTCACCTGAGAATTTCTAGAGGATAAATTCATCTTCTAGAACAGGGTTGTCCAATATTTTTTCCTAATAGGACAAATTAAAACTTTACATATATTCAGTGAGCCACAAAGGTAATTTATATAAATATATGCTTTTTAAAAAGTTCAAAATGTGAATATCTAATTTTGATAACAAATGCAGTATTTTTTTGTAATTATATATATTATTGACAGTAAAAACAAATTATAATCACACAAAATAGATATAAATGCAATGTGAGTTTTGACATTATCTTTTTTATAATACAGTAGAGCCTCGAAAACTCGGCACTCGATAACCCGGCACTCCGTATAACTCGGCCACACCCTGGCAGGGCAAAAAACCCTTAGTTAATTAATTTTCATGATAAAGACAGCTTTATGCCTCATAAAGTATTTTTCTGAGGTCTATCTTATCAGGTAAATTACTGTACACAGCATATTCATTAATTTTCATTTTCATGTAGTAAAGTCTCTGCCTTCATAAAAGACGTACTTTTCCTTTCTTTAAGAGTATTTGAGCAGTTTATTCTCTGTTATATTCTCAAGTAAACAATACATACAAGTGCAGTACAGTATTTTCTAAGGAAACACTCATACTTATTTTTTTAACCCCATTCCCGATAACCCGGCATTTTCACAAACTCGGCTACCCTTCGGTCCTCATTAGGCCGAGTTTTCGAGGCTCTACTGTATTGTCAACATCTGCATTTATGGTACTAGTCTTAATTCTAAGAATGCTAGTTAAATGGGAATCACCCAACCTATTTCTTTCAGCAGTTTGATGTTTTTCATGCACAAAAAGAATTGTTCAGAACAGTATGTTTATGCATGTTGGATAGTACAGGTTTCTAGTAACAATTATGTCATTACAAGTATATCCAATCAAAATGTATCCAATTTATGATATACTTTACCAAGCTAAATGAAAATGTGCCCAAAGAATTTAGGGTGCAGTGGGCTGCAGGTTGGACATCCCTGTCCTAGAATAATAGGTAGAGAAAAATTATTTGCATAAATTATCTAACCATCATGTAAATTGTTAAAATTTATCATTAAAACAATTTTTTAAATAAAAATTAAGGTAAAATATAAGTGAATTTTTGCAAAACTAAAAATATTCCAAATGATAGCATTGAATAGAGGTAATATGCTAAATCTAAATGTGACCACATCTGATATGGTGGTCTCACAATTTGCAGAAGACATTTCCATTAAAAAAATGACACTTTTGGCATTGCAAACAACAGAAAAGCCATTTCTAGGTTTAAAAGTGACTAAAACTGTTGAATGTCATTCCTACCCTCTACAATAACCTTCATCTTGCCAGAATTTGCATTTCTTGTAGTCTGTTTAATGAAAACAATGACAATGCTGTCACTGCACTTTTTCCATTATGAAAATTAACATGAACTATTGACCTTACAAAGTCTCAGGAGAATGATGACTCAACTTTAGGAAACAATGGAAGTTCAAGAGTTCAATGTGATTGAGGATGCAAACCAATCGCTTCACAACTTGACAATATTACAGCTTCTGTTTCAGTCAATGAGTCTTGCTCACTCCAGTAAAATGTAGTGTTACAGCAGTTGAGTGCTACCTTTGGCACATGTGGAAGGTACTGAGAATGTGTGATGTGTTGTTACCTGTCTAAGATTGATCCAAAACTAACAGTTTCTTGCTACTGACAGAACAACTGATTTTTGCATTGGTCTACCTTGAAGAATAGAAGTGTATGTATTGTGGCCATGGAAGATAATATGGAACAACTGGGCACATTATTACCTCAGTGGAACCATAAACAATTGTAACTGTCGTATTTGAGTCATAGAAAAATCACATTTTCTAACGTATTCCACTGCACACAATCTGGTATGAATTTCAGCCACATTTCTCTTTGGATTCTTCAAAGAAGCTAGTTCCAATGTTCCTGTGACATATGCTGTGATGACCTAGAAAAACCAAGAGATGCTCAACACTTCCTATCCAAACTGCAACAGTGGCAATGCCTCGAATTAACCACTTTCGTGCAAGGTGGAGTGCATCAACATATCTGATCTGATTGAATGAATTAAAAGTATTAGCTAACTGAGTTAGGATATAACATTAATGTTATCCATTAAAGTTATTTTGTTGGAAAGTAAAGTATGATAGTAGAACTTATCAGATGCTGCATAATGTTTTTCAGATATATTAGTATCTGCAAAATCATTTCATCAATAACAGTGATGATAGTTTTTTTATTGTCTAGTCACCTCACTTTCTAAATCTTAATCCATGTGATTTTTGGTTGTGAAAACACTTAAAATTTTTATCAAGGACATCTGCAAATTTGACAGTTTTGAAGGATAGTATAAAACTTTATATGAGAATCATTAGGGGATAAATTATGATTAGTTATTGAACACAGTTTGTTAACTTCAGGTTTTTAATCTTTAGAATGGAGACCACAAGGTCTTTGTATAGTATGCATGTCTTGTAGAAGTAAAATGTTTGCTGTGTGCCATTATAGTGAATCTTGGTGCTAAATTTTTTTATGGAAATGTTTTTCAGATGTCTTAATGTCATCATACCAGATTGATTGCATTTAGAATACTAAATATCTCTGGGAGTACTTTAATTACAATTACTCAGTATTTTTTTCCTGAGTAATTGTACATTTTTGAAGTTACAGGAAACTGTATTTATTTTAAGATAGTAACAAATATATTTTGGATTGTAATATATTTACTTAAAATTTTTAATTTTAATGGATTTATAATAGTTTTGTGCTGTTGACAGTCAAACCCAGGTCTACATAACAGTATGTTGGTGCTTTACTGCTATCTTAGTTTAGTTTCAATTAGTGTGGCTTAATAAAAAAATTATATAGTAAAATATGATCAGGATGAAGTTGTTAGCTAGTTAATGAAAAACATAAAATACAATAATAGAGTATATATAATACAGTGGTACCTCAGGATACGAACGCCCCAGCATATGAAATTTTTAGGATACGACATGAAATTCGAACATACAGTGGTACCTCAGGTTACGAACGCTCCAGCATACGAAATTTTCAGGATACGACATGAAATTCGAACATATTTTTGCTCCACAATACGAACAAAAACTCACCATACGACGTTACATTAGTTCGCATTTTTCATTTGTTTTTCTTACTACAGTTATTTTTTT